>NC_051083.1:127467143-127592986 GCF_004664715.2 Peromyscus leucopus
TTGCATTCCTCTGAGTACCCTTTGGTTTACATCCTGCTGGTAATGGCGTTTGATTATAGAAGGAAAAAGTAGGACATTTCTTTACTATTTCTTTGGCTTGTTGCCAGGTTATGGAAAAATCCTTTTTTAAACCTTTCCTATTGACATGATATTTTTTTATGAAATTCTGAGGCCTCCAGCACATTTCCTATCAATAATTTATCAATCTCATCATTGCCTTGTGCTAAAGGGCCTGGCAGACCAGTATGAGATCGGATGTGAGTTATATATAAAGGATGACTCCTTTTCCTGATTGTATCTTGTAATTGAATAAATAGTGAAGTTAATTCTGAAGCATCAGGGATAAATTCTGCAGTCTCAATATGTAATACCACTCTTTCAGCATACTGAGAGTCAGTTACTATGTTGAGAGTTTCTGAAAAATCCATTAATACCAACAGAATAGCATACAATTCTGATTTTTGCACTGAATTATAAGGACTTTAAACCACTTTACTTAAATTTTCTGATTTGTAACCTCCCTTTCCTTGTTTATTGCCATCTGTATAAAATGTACGAACTCCAGATATCGGTTTTTGCCATACAATTCGAGGCAAGATCCAATCAGCTCTCTTTATATAATCAATTCTGTTGCTTTGGGATATTTGCTGTTAATTTCTCCCAAAAAATTACTGCAAGCTCTTTTCCAATGTTCACTTTCTGTCCATAATTTTTCAATGTCCTCATTAGTTAAAGGTACAACAATTTCTGCTGGGTCTATTCATGCTAATTGACGAAGTCTCAATTTTCCTTTCCAAATCAAGTCAGAGATTTTTTCCCCATAAGTTTTTAATTTTTTATTTGGTTTATTTGGTAAAAATATCCATTCCAATAAAATATCTTCCCTCTGCATTAATATTCCAGTAGGAGAATGCCTAGAAGGTAAAATAACCAAAATGCAATCCAGCTTTGGATCAATACGATCCACGTGTTCTTCATGTACTTTCTTTTCTACCAAGGCCAATTCTTTCTCAGCTTCAGGTGATAATTCTCTTGTACTATTTAAGTCTTTGTCACCTTCTAAGGTTTTGAACAAATTAGTTCATCATTTTTTACCCCAACAATAGTTCGTAGGTGAGAAATATCTCCAAATAATCTTTGAAAGTCATTAAGAGTCTGTAGTCTCTCTCTCCGATTTTGCACCTTTTGGGGTCTAATTTTTTGTAGCTCTATTTTATATCCTAAATTATTAATAGAATCTCCTCTTTATATTTTTTCCGGAGCAATTTGTAATCCCCAGCAAGGCAAAATTTTCTTTACTTCTTCAAACATTCTAAAGTATCTGCATTTGAGTCAGCTAGTAAAATATCATCCATATAATGATAAATTATAGATTTAGGAAATTTTTTACGTATCACTTCCAATGGTGTTGTACAAAATTTTGGCACAGAGTTGGGCTATTTAACATTCCCTGAGGGAGGACCCTCCATTGAAATCTTTTAACTAGTTGAGAATTATTATAAGTAGGCACTGTGAAAGCAAATCTTTCTTTGTCTTTTTCTTGTAAGGGTATTGAAAAGAAACAGTCTTTTAAATCAATAACTATGAGAGGCCATCCTTTTGGTAACAGAATAGGCAAAGGAATTCCAGATTGTAGAGAGCCCATCGGCTGAATTACTTTGTTAATTGCTCTAAGGTCTGTTACCATTCTCCATTTACCAGATTTCTTTTTAATAACAAATACAGGAGAATTCCAAGGGTTGGTTGACTGTTCAATATGCTGAGCATTTAACTGTTCTTCTACCAGCTCTTCTAAAGCCTGGAGTTTCTCTGTTGTTAAAGGCCATTGCTGAACCCATACAGGCTTGTCTGTTAACCATTTTAAAGGTAGAGCTGTTGGTATCTTTGGAAGATTATCAGTTGTTGTGCCCTGTTCTTGTATAATATGGATGGCTGGTGACCACTCAAAATAATGCCTTCTAATATTTCTCTCAGTAACATGTGCTATTTTATGATTTGATTCTGAGATTGGAGGGATGTTAATCTGAGTTTTCCATTGTTGCAACAAGTCTCGACCCCACAGGTTCATACAGGTTCATAGCTATGATAGCCACATATGGTTTTAATTTTCCTCTCTGTCCTTCTGGACCTATACATTCCAGCCATCTCGCACTCTGTTTCACCTGAGATAATGTCCCAATTCCTAACAGTTGAACATTTACCTCCTGAAGAGGCCAAGCTGGATGCCAAAATTCTGGTGCAATTATGGTAACGTCCGCACCTGTGTCTACCAGACCAGACAACAAAACACCATTTATTTTTATTGTTAATTTTGGTCTTTGTTCATTAATAGAAGTTTGCCAAAAAATTTTCTTCATGTTTTCTCCTGAATTTTCTATTCTCTCTGTTTCATTATCCTGACCAGCATGATTTATTCCAATAGGCATTTGGTTATTTAATCGCTCAGAGCAGGGATTTCCTCTACAGCTGCAGGAAAGGTTTGAACTGGTTTTGCTATGGGGGCCTGCATGAGGCCCCTCCGGAAGTTTCTCGAAAACTGAGGCAAAGGATTTCCCTGTCTGTCCTTTGTTGATCTACATTCATTGGTCCAGTGTTTTCCCTTACCACACCTTCTGCATACTCCAGAAGGGGCATTCTGTTGCCATTGTTCCTTGAAGAAACATTGCTTCTAGGAATGACCTGTTTACAGGCCCTTTTAAAATGTCCTTGCTTTCCACACCCAAAACATCTAACACTCCTCAATCCTTTTGAAATTACTTCTCCTACCCATGTATCATCATGCTCATCAACCTCAACATTAATTGTTTTTCTAATCCAATCTTCCATAGGTGCAGATCTTGCCCTTAATGGCCTGATTATTCTTTTGCATGCTGCATTCACATTCTCAAATGCCAAAGCTTCAATTATTGCCTTACTAACTTCTTATTCTGAGACCATTCTGTTTACTGCTGAAGCCAGTCTTTGTAAAAAATCTGTGAAAGATTCTTTTGGGCCTTGCATAACCTTTGTAAATGACTCAGGTTTTTTTTCCTGGTTCCTCAACTCTGTCCCATGCATTCAAGGCTGCCATTCGACATAAAATTAGGGTTTGGACATCATATAAACATTGTGTCTTTACCGAAGCATATTGGCATTCTCCAATAAGCTAATCCTGACAAACTTGTATTCCTTTATCCCTCCATTGTTTTTCTACATTTCTAGCTTCCTCCTTAAACCACGTTAGAAACTGAAGTCTCTGGCTGGGTTCCAGAGCAGCTTGTGCAAGGTCCTGCCAGTCCTGTGGTACAATCCTATTATATGTTGACCAAGAGTTTAACATTTGCTTTACATATGGGGAATGCATGCCATAAGATACTATTGCCTCCTTAAACCTTTTAAAATCTAACAGTTCAATTGGAGCCCAGATATTTTGTGTAGCCATTTGATCAGGCATCTGCTGTACGGTTACAGGATAAATTAAGGGTGACTGTGTGAAAACAGGCTTTCTTTCTGTAACCTTATGATCCAAACTTGAACCAACTTCACTGTTAATTTCTTCTGTCTGAATTTTTACAGGTTTAAAAAGTTTTTCTAAAGCTGTCTTCCTGGCACTTAAATCGACTATCTTCTTAAATAGTAATATGAGAATAAGCATGGTGATAAACTGCATAATCCCCATAATTCTAATCTTTTCATATAGTTGTTCCATTGTCAGACTGCCTAAAATTTCAAACAAAACCCAATTTTCTTCCAATGTACACATAAAACCCATTTTTTTTAAATGTGGAAAAAATTTGTCGTTTAAATAGTTTCCTTTATGACTTAGCAAATCTGTGTAGAACAGTAGAAATCCGAGTGAATTTCAAAACAGCCACCTAGTGTCCTAGGTGTGAATCCAGAGAGAGAGAGACAGAGAGAGAGACAAAGAGAGAGACAGAGAGAAAGCAAAAGCGAAAGTGAAAGTGAAAGCGAAAGCAAAGGCATAGCGGGCTAAAGCTTAAATCCAGCCACTTGTTCCCTCTTGAGCCGCGTCAAGGCTTGGCTTTACAGGCAGGGGCCCTGTTTTGCAGGGCAGGCCTGCGTTGTTTGTAGCACTGGCTTTAAGCAAGCAGCTCACAGTTAGTCTGGCCTGAGGCCAAGCAGACCTGGGCCGGGGTTTGGGAGCTGGCTGCTCAGACTAGGGTGCTGGCCCCAAGCAGTTTTTAATGGATTCTTGTCACGTTGGGCGCCAGATGTAGATGTAACCAATCGTCTTATTAAAATAAGAAACACAGAGCCAATGTAAAAGAGAAAGCTGAGAGGTCAGAGCTCAGAGATAAAATCTTACCTCCTGCAGTGCTCCTAACTTCCCCGCGAGAGAGATTCTTCCTGTTTGTCTGTCTTTAAATAGTCTTTCTGTTCTGCCTTCTCATTGGTTGTAAACCCAACCACATGAATGCCTCGTCACTGCCTGTAAGTACCGCCCTCCAGGTCTTAAAGGCGTATGTCTCCAATACTGGCTGTGTCCCTGAACACACAGAAATCTACCTAGCTCTTCTAACCACCATGCTCTTGCTATGGCTCTAATAGCTCTGACCCCAGGGCAACTTTATTTATTAACATAAAATTAAAATCACATTTCAGTTCAAATAAAATATCACCATAATATCTGGCCTGCACCATTTTGGCATTTACTGTAATAATTCACACAGTGTTCAAATACTGGTTTAATAATAAGAACAAAGATGAGTCATTATTGGGACTGATACAGGCTTTAAAAGATATCAATGAAGGCTTACATAAAAAGATTCATTCTCTGGAATCTGCTAGCCAGGATTTACAAAACAGGCTTCATAGTTTGGAATCTGCTAACTTAAAACAAGAACTTCAGTCCATTAATAATAAACATATAGCCAAAATTGACTTTATTGAAATAAATATGAATATTTAATAGATAGAACAATAACTCTCCAGAGTGAAGTTGTTAACTACTCAGATACTATATAAGGAAGAAAGATTATCATTAACTGATAAGATAAGGTCTATGGAATCATGTGTTTCAGAAGACCATACAGGTTGTAACATCTCCAAATGGCTCTCATACAATGGCTTATCCTGTTATTGTCCATGAGAAGCCAGCAGATGACACACACCGAGCCATATATGACATATACATTACAACCAATTTCAACAAGGGACTTTAAAAATATAAAGGAAGCAGTAGTTACATATGGGATAAACTCCACATACGTAAAACAGATGTTAAATTTGTGGTCTACCTCACATAGAATCATTCCAGATGACTGTCATCAGTTAATTTCAGCTGTTCTAGAATATAGCCAGCAGTTACAGTGGAAAAGCTGGTTGAGAGAAGAGGCAAAAAATTTAGAAAAACAAGATCAAATACTTGGTGAGGGATGCTTCACTGACAGGAATGTATAAACCACTTATGATGAACATACAATATCCCTATGCCATACAGCAGCTCTAAATGCTTGGGGAAAAAATCCAGAACCTGGAAAACCAACTGAGGTATACACAAAGATATTTCAGGGACCACATGATCCCTTCACTGATTTTTTACAAAGGCTGAACACAGCTATAACAAGAGCAGTGACAGATAAAGAATTAATAATAAAAGTATTAACTGAGTCCTTGGCATCTTACAATGCTAATGCAGAATGCAAAAGAATACTTACACCATTAAAGATCAGATCAGCTCCTTTGGAAGAATGGATTCATTATACTAATGTTGTTGAGTCTCTTAACTACAGTAAAGAGGCTTGGATAGGAGGGACAAATCCCAGAGGTGAAAGAAGCCCCCGTAGTACCAAATGTTTTAAATGTGGTGCACCAGGTCACATAAGTAAAAACCATACATGGGGAGCTCCTAGAAGTAATACTCCCTCTAGAAATAGCCTAAACAGGAGACCCAATCCACCTCCTGGATTATGTAGAAGATGTGACAAAGGCCAACATTGGACCAGTGAGTGCAGATCAAAATAGATATACAAGGCAACCCTTTACTGGTGGAAAATGCCTCAGGGGGCCTCTTGCAGGCCCCCAAATTAAATGTGGTCCAAACATTTCCAGCCACTGTGTAGGAAATTCCTCTCCAGGACAACTGAATAAACCAATGCCTAATGTAAAAACCAATAATGTAATGGATGATAAAACAGCTCTGATAGATGAATCACAGTTTGCAAAGAACACAATAAAACAAATATTTTGGCACACTTCCATAAATGAATAAAGACCAAAGCTTAGAATTCAAATTAATGGCCTGGTTCTGGACAGCCTGATAGACAAGGTGTGGATGTGATTATAATTACACCAAAATCATGGCATCCAAATTGTCCTCTTCAAGAGGTAGATGTCCAACTTCTAGGGATTGGAACCCTATCTCAGATAAAACAAAGTTTGAGATGCGTTGAATGCATAGGGCCAGAAGGACAGAGAGGAAGCCTGAAGCCAAATGTAGTAAATGTACAAGTAAATATTTGGGGCCAAGATCTGTTACAACAGTGGAATACCAGATTCAAATTCCTATACTCTCAGAAAAGGAATACATGTGTGGATCCACAACTTAAATGCATTCTTGTCATATTTGTAGATGTAACCAACCATCTTATTAAATAAGAAACAGAAAACCAATGCAAAGAAGAAAGCCAAGAGATCAGAGCTAAGAGCCTTAACCCCTGCTGCAGCTAGCCTCTTGAGCCAAGAGACCTCTCCAAAAAGAGAGATACTTCCTGTCTGTTTGTCTTTATATAGACTTTCTGTCCTGCCTTCTCATTGGTTGTAAAACCAACCACATGACTGCCTCGTCACTGTCTTTTGTACAGCCCTCCAAGTCTTCTATGGTATTGAGATTAAAGGCATATGACTCCAATGCTGGCTGTATCCTTGAACACACAGAGATCTACCTAGCTTTGCCTACCAAGTGCTGGGATTAAAGGCATGCACCACCAACGCCCAGCTTTTGCTATGGCTCTAATAGCCTTGACCTCTGGGCAACCTTATTTATTAACACACAATTACAATCACATTTCAGTACAAATAAAATACCACCATACATATTCCCCTCCAGACATTCCCCTACAGGTATTTTGATGCAGAGGGAAGATATTATATTGGAATGGATATTCCTACCATATAAACCAAATAAGAAGTTAAAGACTTATATAGAAAAGATCTCTGATTTGATTCAAAAAGGTAAATTAAGACTTCTTCAGTTGACAGGAATGGACCCAGCAGCAATTGTAGTACCTTTAACTAATGAGGAAATTTCATCACTATGGAATGACAATGAATACTGGAAGAGAACCTACAGTAACATATTGGGAGAGATTAATAAACATTATCCCAAAAGCAAGAGAATAGAATTCGTAAAGAAGACTGAATGGGTCCTTCCTCACATTGTAAGACAAAAGCCAATTTCTGGAGTCAACACATTCCATACTGATGGAAATAAATCAGGGAAAGCAGGATACAAATCAGGAGACTTAAGTAAAGTGGTTCAAAGTCCATACAACTCTGTACAAAAGTGGAACTGTATGCCATTCTTATGGTACTGATGGGCTTCACAGAACTGCTCAACATAGTAACTGGATCTCAATATGCAGAGAGAGTTGTTTTACATATTGAAATGACTGAATTTATTACTGATAATACAGAATTAACTTCATTATTCATACAATTGCAGGAAATCATCAGAAATAGGGAACATCCATTATATAGAATACATTCCAGATACCATACAGTTCTGCCAGGAACTCTAGCACAAGGTAATGATGAGATTGATCAGTTACTAATAGGTAATGTGCTAGAATTTTCAGAATTACATAAGAAACACCTTGTAAATAGTAAACATTTGAAGAAGGATTTCTCTATTATTTGGCAACAACCTAAGGAGATTGTGAAAAAAAAAAATGTCCTACTTCTTCCATCTATAACCGAACTCTATTACCTGCAGGGAGCAACCCAAAAGGTATACAAAGAAATGAAATTTAGCAAATGGATGTGTTTCATTTTGCAGAATTTTGAAGATTAAAATATGTACACCATACCATTGACAGCTATTCAGGATTTCAGTGGGCAACACCTATGAATTCTGAAAAGCTTGATTCTTTGATTACACACCTATTAGAAGTTAGGGCCATCATGGGGGTACCTGTACAAATTAAGACAGACAATAGCCCAGCATATATCTCCAATAAAATGAGACAGTTTTTGCTTATTACAATATAAATCATGTTACAGATATACCACACAATCCCACAGGCCAAGTAGTCATAGAAAGATCCAATCGAACTTTATAGTATGTCCTAAATAAACAGTAACAGGCAAAAATGACTCCTTGAAATAGATAGCACAGTGCTTTATTAACCTTGAATTTTCTCAATGCTGATGAGAAAGGAACAACAGCTGCAGAGAGACACTGGACAACAGAGAAAGCTCCTGAGCTAAACCAATTGGTTTATTTCAAACATGTGTTGACCTCAGAATGGAAACCTGGATATGTTCTACATTGGGGAAGGGGTTTTGTTTTTGTTTCTTCAGGAGAAGAAAAGCTTTGGACAGCAAGAAAATTATTAAACATTGGATTTTAACAAGAGAATCCCCTTGATGAGGAGAAATAAAAGCTCACCCATTAATGTGACATCTCTACAAGTTGTAAGAAAAATTTTACAATCAAATGTGGTAGGGTTCTGTTCTTTCCTTTCAAGGATAATGGAAATACTCATCTTCCAGAAATCATAAGGCTTTGGATATCCAGATGTCTATAGCAGAAAGAAAGAATCTATTGGTACCAATCTACACAGGGTAAAATCTCAATGCCTAACATCTATATCTCTTTCAATCTAGAAAAGTTGTGGTTCCAATTCAATTATAAACCAAGCTGGCTTTGGAGATGGAATTGGCTCACTCCTTCTCTAAACCCAAGCATATTGCTAAAAGAAAAGGCTGAGAGGTTCTTCAATCCCAGATCAGAAGAGCCCTCTCATGTGGGACAGAAGGGAACCAATAAAAGGTACCATTGTCTTCAAGATTCTAATTCTCTCCATGCTTACTCTTGATTTCTCAGAATCCTTTCTTACATGTCATGTCATCTTTAAATCCAAAATTTCCATTTTGATATATTGATAATGTTCAAGTTTTTCATGGCAAAAATGTTTTTCCAATAGCAGTCTCTGATGTCTCTAGAAGGAAGATGGGGCCCCAACAACTAGTCGACCCAGTCCAGAATGGTGCCATGGTACTCATCATCATACTACACTTCTAGCCAGAATTTCAGAAAATATTACCCATTACTCTGAGACTTGTTGCAGAATCTACACTTAGTATAACTGATATTAAACTATCTGAGCTTTCTTACAGTATACAACAGAGATACCATCACCACCTGAACGGTAGGAAGCAATTCTAAGAAAATGGCACCCTTCACCCTTTCTCCCAAAGTTTCCATGTTTCTCAGGGTTATGGATGATGGTTATAGGGTTGGGAGTGGAAGAAAATATTAGACTCTGTATTCTCCTTAAGAAAAGAAAAAGTGTCTCAAAAAACAAAAAAAAGAAGAGAAAAGAAAAGAAAAGGTGGAATGGATAGGTATAAGATGTTATGGTAGATTATCATATATACTAGTAAACAAATTTAGTAAAATAGAAGCCTTAAATAACTTTAACAGTTATGGATACTTATTTGCTGATACAAATGTAAACTATTTTTATATTGCTGTTTAAGATAATTTTTATAATCATACAAATATAGAACTATATTTTTGTAATGTACATATGTTTCTACTCTTATTTGAAATATTTGTATATTGATACAAAGGTAAATTTATATCTCTCATAATGTATGTGAGTTCTACCTCTGTTTAGAATATTTTGTACATTGATATATATTTAGGATTATTGTCATATTGCATATTGCACTCTTCCTTGCTACCTCTGTTAAAGATATTTGTGTATTGTCACAATTTTGAAGTCATGATCCTTTTACCGGACATTTGCTTACAGACCGTTTACCTTGTTTACATGAAGCCTTAGTCCTTAGGTTATTTAGGTAGATATGACTTATAGATTTATAGTCACCTATGCTTGTCATTTCTATAGTTATATTAGTTAGGTTATCCAGATTTACAAATACATAGTTTGGATGGACAGGTAATCTTCAAACACTTCGTGGACCTAGAGAATATTGCATTTAAATAACTTAGAATTCTGTTGACATGAGACACAATTGCTCCTGGCAGCACCAATTTCATCCTGGGAGAATGTTGGTCTTCTAAGACATTTCCATTTGGAAGTTTGTCTTCTTGGCACAAAATGGCCTACTGGGCAAAGAACTGCCCTTGCCTTGACTGCTGACAGTATGAATCCTATCCTTTCTGGACAAGCAGCACACAAGGAAAAGTGACTACTGAACTCTGCCAAGACAGAGTAAGATGGTCTTTTATAATTCCTGCTTCAGAAAATGGTCTGTCAGATGCTCTAGGCCTGTAGCCAATTTGAATGCACCAACAATGCTAAGAAACATTAGGTGACTGTCCAGGCTGCCAGTTGTCTCTATCTACTCTTACAAGACTCCTGAAAGTTGCTTGCATCCATCTTCTTTTTCCCAGGTATCATTGTATTCCTTCTCAGGTCTTTGATGGGATTGAAGACTAGCAATGATATTTACAACTTAGTATATGTATAATATCTTAGATAGAACATATTAAGTATTAGATTTAGGTTCTTTAGGATAGGACACCTTTTGGAATAATCTTTTTAACATACCATTTACCTATGCTCCAGACTACTCTGGATTTTAGTATGTGTCTCTTGTTTGATATTGGTTGCATGGGTTGTAGTTCCATGTCATTATCCCTTATTACTCCTAGAAAATATTTGATAATTATTCCTATTGTATATAGTCTTGTATTAGGTTGGAATCTTCTTATTTAGACAAAAGTGGAGATATATTGGGTAGCCATTCCAGCTTTGACATGGCAGCACCACCCCCACTGAGGCTTTGGTAACTGTTATGCCTACAAGGCAGAGCCAAGACAGGACCCCTGAAGACCCGAGATTGGATGGGCTGGCTCTCTGGGTTCCTGGAGCCTGGACAGTGTTCTTCAGAGAACACTCCTGGACTGTGCTTCACCTTTCCCAGAATCTGTACCTATCCCTTCACTTGTAAGTTACCCCACAAATAAGCCTTCCTTTTAACTACATGGAGTTGCCTTAATAATTCTACCAATATAAGTTGGTTCAGTGATTAATTGAACCACATCTCAACCAAGACTGCTTAGTTATGCATACCTCAAGCTCTCTGTTTAAACCTAAAACTCATGTGAGAATTCCAAAATGGACTTATTGATCACTACCATTTTTACTTTTTTCTCTTTCCAATGTGGCCATACTACATGAATCTCTTCTCTTATTTTCACTATTACTTTTTTCTTTCTTTAGCTATATTGGAGAGAGATGTCCCAAATCTTACTTATTAGAGCCATTGAGTTCAGGACATTGTACCAAAGATTCCAATAATAATATCTTTTAATGGTCCCAACTTCTATCAATTTAATTGTATATCTGGAGGAACTCTGCCTCTTGGTGCAGCACCACTCTATTCTCAGACTTCCCTTCTTTCCCATTTCCATTAATTTGTGTGAGCTGCTAATATCCAGAAACACTTTTGACTAGAGACCACATGAGGCTAAGACGTAATTAAGCAATTTTCACTATCCTTTCAATCCTCCTTTATGTCCTGTTCAAGATTCTCTTAATCTTGTAGCAGCCTACTCACAAAAGCCCCTACATTCACTCCAGTTCCACTCACTGTGGACTGTACACCTTGGTACAAAGACTCCTTTAACATCTTAATCCTGTCTCTTAAGACTTGATCCTTATCGTATTGTAACCTACTTGCTAGAGCACCTGCTCCACCACTCTGTGGTGACATTGTGTTCTCCAAAATATTGTACACCCTAATAAACTTATCTGGGATCAGAGAACATAACAGCCACTAGATAGACATAGAGGCCAGAAAATGGTGGCACATGCACCTTTAATCCTAGTATTCCAGAGGCAGAAATCCTACTGGATCTCTGTGAGTTCAAGGCCACACTGGAAACAGCCAGGCATGGTTACTCACGCCTTTAATCCCAGGAAGTGATGGCAGAAAGCAGAAAAGTATTTAAGGCTTGAGGACAAGGATCTAGAGCTGGTTAAGCTTTTAGGCTTTTAGGAGTTCAGCTAAGTTCCATTTGGATGAGGACTCAGAGGCTTCCAGTCTGAGGAAACAGGATCAGCTGAGGAACTTGCAAGATGAGGAAGCTGTGGCTTGTTCTGCTTCCCTGATCTTCCAGCATTCACCCCAATATCTGGCTTTGGGTGTGTTTTTATTAATATGACCATTTAAGATTCATGCTACACAACTTCCTGGGGACTTTGCCTCTTCATAAAGACCTTATCCTGTTAGCTCATCTCCATGTCTCCTCTTAGCCTTCCTTCCTAGCCAATCTCTATTCCTTTCTGACATCAAGCAACCTGAGGAGTACCTGCTACTATAGTTATCACACTTGCCTAGAACCCAGAAAGGCCAATAGCAACTAAAGAACAGGACAGCAAATTAACAAAAACAAGAAAAGATATCAACACCTAGAAACAACTCAGTCATTATAACTCCAGATGTCTAGACTCCAGCATAATAAAAAAACATGAAAAGTCAAGATAATATGCTTCCACCAGAACCCAATAAACCTATTACAGTAAGCCATGAGAAGAACAATATAGGTTAATCACAAGAGAAGGGGTTAAAAATAGCAATTATTAGTGTTCAAGGATCTTAAAGAGGATATATATAAATCTATTTTTTGTTTGTTTTTTTGAGACAGAGGTTCTCTGTGTAGTTTTGTGCCTTTCCTAGAGCTCCCTCTGTAGCCCAGGCTGGCCTCAAACTCAGAGATCCTGCTTGCCTCTCCCTCCTGAGTGCTGGGATTAAAGGCATGTGCCACCACTGCCCAACCAACATAAATCTGTTATTTAAGACCTTAAAAACAAAAATAAACAGTTGAATGAAATAATGAAAAACATTCAAGAAATGAAAGTAGGATTTAACAAATAAAGTCACTAAAGAAAACCCAATCTAAAATGAAACTGGAAATGAAATAAGCAAGAAGTCAAACAAAGACCTCAGAAATTAGTACCTCACTCAGAAATCACCAAAGGAGCTTCTTCTCTCAGTAGATGGGAAATGACTCAGAGACCCATAGTCTACAATGTGCATGCATACAGTGAGAGATATTGGAGCACTCAGTCATAAATGGGATGTCTTCATCAAACTGCTCCCTCAGGGATCAGGGACCAATCTGAAGAAGAGATGGAAAGATTAAAAGAGCCACAGGGTGTGTATAAATCTAAGAAACAAGTGTCTCACAGACACAACAGGACTGATTCAAATATACACTCATAGAGACTGTGAGGGTCTCCTCATGATCTGCACACATTCAGTCCAGACGGGGCCCAATGTGGACAGAAGCAAATGGGTGCAGGATACCATCTCTAACCAAGAAGTTATCAAAAATTGGTATCTTCATACAAAGGAAAAACTAGTCTTCTCCAGTGGAATCTCACTGGGTATATTAACTACTCTTCAGGGTAATCCCCATGCCCAGGAGTAGATGACCAACACAAAACTAGTTTTATGATACTTTTGTAGAATTTTGTCTCCTATAGCTTTGTTTTGTTATTTTTACACCTTATACCAGGTCTTTTGTTTCTATAGTATGGTTTCCAGTTTTATATTTTTGTGGATACTGTATGCATATGCTTGAATTTCTTGTTTTGTTTTAAAGAGAGAAAAAGAAAGAGCACATAGTTGGGTGGGCAGGGAGGTATAGAAATCTGGTAGGAGTTGGAAGAGGGCAAAAGTGTGGGAGTGGATGGGGGCTGAATTGGGAGGAATGTGGGGGGTGAGTGAAAGGAGGGGAAGGAGTGGTAACTGTGGTTAGTACGTAAAATTAAAAAAGAACTTTTAAATAAAAAGAATATATTATATAAAAACATTTTTTTCAATAAAAATTTAGGAGTATAACTTAAAGGAAACTTTCTGGATTGCACATTGACTTTTATTATTTATTTATTTACTATTTATTTATTTATTTGTCTCTCATATACATTCCAGCCATAGATCCCCCCTTAACTCCTCCCACCCTCCCCACCTTCCCTTTTCACCAGATCCACTGCTCCTTCTTTTTGCTTCAGAAAAGAGTAGGCCTCTCAGGGCTATCAACTAAACATGGTATAACAAGATGCAATAAGACTAGGCACAAACCCTCATATCAAGACTGGCAAGGCAACACAGTAAGATGAAAATGATCCCAAGAGCAAAGACATCCTAACCCACCTTTAGAAATCCCACAAGATCCCCAAACTAAACAACCACAACAAATATGCAGAGGACATAGTTTAGATCCATGCAGGCTTTGTGATAGTCAATTCAGTCTCTGTGAGGCCTTATGAGCCCTGCTTAGTTGTATTCTGAGGGCTTTTTTTCACAGTATCCTTGACTGCTCTGGCTCTTATTACCCTTCCTCCCTTTCTTCCATGGGTTTTCCTGTGCTCTGCCTAATGTTTGACTGTGGGTCTCTGCATCTGCTCCCATAAGCTGCTGGAGGAAGCCTGTCTGGTGCTGATTGGACTAGGCAACAATCTGTGCATATTGCAGATTATTGGGCATCATTTCATTGACTTTTTTTCCAGTTATGTTTGGTTCTACCATAGGTTTATGGGCCATCAGTCTTCTGGTTCCTGACTATCCAGGCAGGGTCAGACATGATTAGTTGTGGTTTTCTCTCATGGTCTGTGTGACCTGAATGAGGATGGCCCACACAGGCCCACATGTTCAAATGATTGGTGACCAGTAGGTGGTACTGTTTGAGAAAGATTAGGGGGTGTGGCCTTGTTGGAGTATGTGTGGCCTTATTAGAATGGGTATGTCACTTGAGGTAGGCTTTGAGCTTTAAAAAAAAAAAACCCAAGCAAGTCCCAGTCTCTCTATCTACCTCCATTTTCTCAAGCAAATGTACTTCTCAGTTACTGCTCCAGTACCATGCCTTGTTTGCCTTCTACCATGATTCTCTCTATGATGATCATGTACTATGTCTCTGAAACTGTAAGCAAGCCCTCAACCAAATGCTTTATTTTATAAGGTGCCTTGGCCATGATGTCTCCTTGTAGCAATAGAATAGTAAATAAGACAATTAGTTCTATTTTTAATTAGTATATCAATCTCCATTCTGTTTTTCACAATAGCTACACCAATATATATTCCCAACAATGGTGTGAAAAAGATTTCTTGGACATCCTGGATCCTCAAGGCCTGGGTTGGTGGGAAGACATCCACAGACCTGCCTCAGGCCACTTAGCTCAGGTGTGTGGAAGCCATCCACAGGCCAGCCTGGGTCCTCAAGGCCAGGGCTGGCTGAAGATACAGGGTTCCATGTAGACAGATTTTTCTTTGGGCTACCAGCTTAAAAAACAATACAGAGACCTATTATTAGTGATGCATGCTTGCCCAATAGCTTAGGCTTGTTTCTGACTAGCTGTTATAACTTAACCCATTTTTACCCATCTACATTTTGTCTGATGGCTTTTTCACCCTTACTCTGTATTGCCCATGCTCTGAGTTCTGGGGTCTTCTCATAACTCTGCCCTTCTTCCCAACATTCTCTTTGGTCAAATATACTGCTTAGCTATTGGCCATTCAACTTTTTGTTAAACAAATGTGAGTGTCAAATCTTCACAGTTTACAAAAAAGATTATTCTACAACAGTCCTACCCAGCGCTGTGGTCTGGAGGGTGTCATTATGATGAGCAAATTTGCGATGGAGAAATGGTAGAGAAAAATAATTGGAATGGTTCATGTACTGTGGAAAGACATGGAGTCCATGTTGGTGTCTGAAGGCCATGCTAACACTGGGGCCATGCTGATATATATAGCCTTTGCTGGACCTGGAGGCCACAGTAACATCTGGACCTGAACTACAGCTAAAGACCATATCTGGGTCTTTGCCCCAGGTAAAGCCAAGGCCTATGTTGATGTTCTTGGCTTGTTAGCATCAAAGGCCATGCAGATTCTTGGTATCTGGGTCACCACCTGGGGTCATGTTGGTGTCTGAGAGCCATGATGCTCCTGGGGCCATGGTAATATGAATGGCCCATGCTGCTACCTGGGGCAATCGTGACATCTAGGCCTGGCTGCTTCCAAGGACCATGTCAGAGTCTGTGTTCCTACTGCAGTCAGGGTTTCTGTTGAAGTTTGAGGCCATGTTGCCACAAAAGGTCATATGGATGCCAAGGGTCTAGGCTACAACCTGTGTTTAAGGGCCATGCTTTCACTGGAGCCAAGCTGATCTAAGTGTTGTCCAAGACCAAGCTGCTGCTGAGGGCCATGTCTGGGTCCATGTCCCTATAGCATCCAGGGTCTCAGTTGACATCTGTGGTTCCTGAAATAAGCAAGTGTAGCTAGAAAGTTTTCTCTCTGGGTCCTGCCAAGCCCTGGCAGTCCAACAGCCCACATATAAAATAAACACACAGATGATTATATTATTTAAACTGTTTGCCTAATGGCTCAGGCTTCTTGTTAATTGTTCTTATCTCTTAAATTAACCCATTTCTATAAATCTATACCTTGCCACGTGGCTTGTGGCTTACTGGCATCTTCACATGCTTCTTGTCATGGCGCCGGCTGGCAGTGTCTCTCTAACTCAGACTTCCACTTCCCAGAATTCTTCTCCTCCTTATCCCGCCTATACTTCCTCCTGTCTGGCTACTGGCCAATCAGTGTTTTTTTTTTTTTTATTAACCAATCAGAGCAACACATTTGACATACAGAACCTCCCATAGCAAGCAAGGACTGTGAGGATGCCTGGGGTCTAGTTAGCCACCTGAGAACATGTTGATGTCCAAGAGTCATGCTGCTGCAGGGGCCATACTGATCTGGATGACCTGTACTGCCAAAGGGGTTATGATGACATCTGGGGCAGAGCTGCTGCCAAGGGCCATATCTGGGTCCATGGTCCTGCTGCAGATGTGGTCTGTGTTGGTATCTGTGGCGTGTGTTACTACATGGGTCCATAAGAACAATACGTGATGAAATCTGAGGTCCAGACTGAGCTGGCCCCATCCTTCTCTGGCCCTGGGATAACTGGCCCTGCCAAACCCAACACTGGACACTGCAACAGGAGAGCAGGCCTGGACCCTCACAAAACAGCTGGCTCCAATGACTTGGGCATGGGAGAGCTGGCACCCTGCACTCAAGAGTGATGATCCCTCCTCTATGACAAGCATGGGAAAACTGGCCCCATTGATATGGGCTCAGGAGAGCTGCCTTGGCCTGTGCATTAGGGGGCAGCCCCAGAAGCCAGATTTGACCAGCTCATCTACCACCCAGGCTCACATCGAGAGCCTTGGATTGGCTTACCCTAATATCTGCCCCATCTATGAACTACTGGTGCATGTGAAGTGATTGATCCTGCAGAACGATGCCTGCAGGATTTCAGTGACGCAGGGCAACAATGGGATATCTGAGATGTGTTTCAGTGAGGATCCAGTGATGATGATGTACTAGAAACCAGAGGATTTGAACAAGACCAATTACTCATTGCAATGAACATTTGCTAGTAAATCTGATTGGAAAAAAAAGGTATATTATACGACACACAGCAGCTCCCAATGTTACCAGGATGAATAAAGAGGTGTTAGAGAGGAAGGAAAGATGGAGGAGGGAAGAGTTGTTTGTTTGGTTTGGTTTGGTTTGGTTTTAATTTTTTTAATTTTCTGTTGGGGGAATACTGCAAGAGTTAAAAGGTGGATATAGAGGGACTGAGAAGTGGACAGAATTGGGGTGTATGGCGTGAAATTCCCAAAGTATCACTAAAGAAATTATGGATAAAAAAGTTTTACTTCCTTCTCATTGGTATCGGTATTTTTTTTTTTGATCCTCAACTTATTAACAAATATAACAGGATTTCACATTATTGTTTTAACGAACCTTTCTCTAAGAATAAGAAATGTTACATACCTTTTCAGATCCCTGGTGTCCATTTGTATGTGTCTTTTTGAGAAATATCTATCCAGGTTCTTTTTACATTGTATAGTCACATTATTTTTCTGCTAATAAGTCACTTGAGGAACTTATATATTTTTATAGTGACTATATTCTCCCTATTGTAAAAATAAGACTGATTACATCAGAACAATGACTTTTAAAGTTCAATATACCTCAAGATCCTTAGATTATGCTTTAATTTTCTCTTTTTATTTTATATGTATATGTGTGTCTGTATTTGAATGTGTGCAACAAATGCATGCCAGTGCCCATGAAAGTAAAAATATGGTATCAGATGCACAGAAAACTTGAGGTTAAAGGAAATATGAGCCACTATGTAGATGTGGGGAATCAAACTTAGATTGTCTGTGAGAATAATGATTGCTTTTAAACATTGAACCATCTCTCTAGCCTCAATTTTATCCTAACAAGTGGATTTTGCATCTCTTGTGTTTTAACATAGAAATCACACATGCTAAATAGCATTTTCAAAAATATTTCTCCTTATGGAAAAGTAGTACATACTCTAGATGCCAAGGAGCTGTATTGCCTGCTGTTGACCCAGATGTAAACTCCATACCTTGACTTCATTTTACATTGAGGGACTAAGGACTGATGAATATGAAGCTACATTTCATAAAATATGCTAAGCATAATGAGGAAGATGCCCTTTCACATTGCCATGAAAAGTCAAGGTTTGGCTCATTAATTAATTGTTTATTCATTAATTTTATTATGACCCTACTATAAACTGCTATTGTTATGGGCCTTTGGAAAGCAAAGACATATGAGACAATGTATGTACCCTCAATTATCTTGGTATAATGAAGAAGTCAGAACTTAAAATGATTGTTTTTTACTGTGATAAAGTCTAGCATTGACATAAATACTAAAATGAGTGAGATTAATACAGAGAAGGCTTTTCCTAGAAAAGATAATAGCAAATTTGAAAGAAGATATATTTTGGAAGATGTTGAGAAAGAATGATATAAGTACAATGAATGTGAATAAAGGAACAGTGAATTGGGGGAAATGTGTTCAATAAGGGTTTTCTCAGTGTTTTGTCAGGACTTGATAATCAATATGTTTATGGGTGTGGGTGCTGCATAACTTAAAATTATGAGTCGGATAATTCAGGAAAGACTGAACCTGACGAATGTTCATGAATTTCCCCTTCTGTCTCCCATTCCTATCATTTCTATCCCTTTCCTTTTCCTGATTAACCAATTATCTTGGCCCTCGCAATGCATGACTTCATCACTAACAACATTACCCATATTTACTAAAGTCACTATCATCTTTCATAACTTCTCACCATATGTTCTAAAATAATGGTACAAGCTCTCAATCCAAAGGATATCTATGTCCTTACTTTTCAAAACTGTCTATAGATAAATGTGTAATAATAAGAAATTCCTATTTCTGACCACTTCTCATAATTCCATAATGGATTCCTTTCCTAAACACACTTAGCTTTATTTATTCTTCCAAATAAATCTTCAGTTCCTCTAAAAAGAGAGCCCTTCCTAGATTCTTTGTTATCTTCTTTCTATTTTATGTTTTCTACACCAGCAATGACCTCCTCTCTGGACAATTCACTTATTGTCTTTGTTAGAGCTTATAGTTTGGTAATAAAGCACCACAACCACAAGAAACTTAGGGAGGAAAGAAAAGTAAGGGCAAGAGCTTAAGGCAAAAACCTGGAGGCAGGAACTGGAACAGAGGCTACAGAGGAAAGAAATGTTGCTTGCTGGATTGCTCTCCATGACTTACTCAGCCTCTTTTCTTATAATACCCAATACTACCATCCCAGAGGTAGCACTGACTACAGTGAGCTGGGACCTCCAGCATCAATCAAGAAAGTGCACTATACTATTGCCTTGTCCATAGGTCAACCTAGTGGAGATATTTTATTAATTAAGGGTCTCTTTTTCCAAATTACTCCAACTTGTATCAAGGTCATGTACAACTAGTCAACACACTTACTTATGTTAACAAAATCACAGGATAGAGAAATATGAGCTCCTCTATATAATAGTCCTGTCAACTATTTTGAACTATGAACATCTCTCATTTTTGAGAATCCCATTTTATTTTAACATTTAATTTTTAATTGCATTTGTTTTTATTTTAATTTTTAGGTCTGCTACAAATAGTTTATCTCACAACTGGATCATTAAAAACCTACATTGACTTCCTTCCTTGATTCTAGTCTCTCATTTTTACTTTATCTACTCAACAGATTATGATTTCTTTAGAACAAATACACATCATACATTAATTTTGAAAACCCTCCCTTGAATAACAACTTCCCAACCAATGTTTAACTATCACTCACTGTTATCAGCCTAAGGTCTTAGCTGCAAGCAATAGATGTGATTCTTTTTGCTTAAGAAGAAAAGTAACTCAGTTCAAATATCTCAACCCTCACCAGCAAGATGACTTTCGCATGGATATCTTCTTTCACTTCCTAATTTAAAATCAAAATCTCACATATGTGATCAACTAACAGGACTTTAAAATATCTCCAGAGAAGCCTAAGAAAATTTGTCCATCATGAAGTTATACTTTGGGGAAGCATATATAGTAAGACTCTCAAAATAATTTGAATGGCCACATACATTAAAATCCACAGTAATAATCCTCCATAGTTGCCAATGTTACTTGAAAAAAATTATACCTATAATTGCAGCCTTTAGAACTAAAGATACGTATGTAACATTCCTGAAGGTATGAAACATACCTTTCCTTCAAGGGGTATAGGAAGGCCTTGATATTTTAAAAAGCTAAAGTAACCACACCTCATTAAAAATTTTAATACCAATACAATCTCTGGACCAATAATAGTCATCTTCCTATGAAAAGGAAAGATCAAGAGCCAATGAGAGGATTCCTAATTAATTGACACTGATGGCACTATATGTAGGTGTGATCTTTTTGGAGTAGATATGGTCTTGTTGAAAGAAGTATGTCACTGGGAGTGGGTTTCGAGGTTTCAGATGCTCAAACCAGGCCCAGTGTCACTCTTTCTTCCTGCTTCCTTCAGATCCAGATGTAGAATTCTCAGCTACCTCTCCAGCACCATATCTATCTGCATGCTGCGATGTTTGCCACCATGATGATAATGAACTAAATCTCTGAAACTCTAAGCCAGCACCAATTAAATGTTTTCCATTATAAGAGTTGTGGTGGTTATGTTGTCTCTTCATAGCAATAGAAAACTAACTAAAGTGTCCTTATAAAAGATGACACAGAGCCCCTTGTCCTTCTGTCATATGGCAATAAGATGCATTTTGTGAAAAGGAGTATCCCCATTGGTTTTATTGCTGTCTTAGTTTTTTGATTCTTTGTCTCCAGGATTGTAACTAGCAAATTCCTAATCATTACAAATATACCCATCTCAGGTGTTTTATGATAGAAACCCAAAAAGTTGAAAACATGTCACTTGCTGAAAAAGGCGGCAATAGATTATATCACAATTGTTACCAATAGCTCTTTACATTTGCTATTGACAGTACTGGGATACTATGAGTGAATGAAAACTGTGAGCAAGAGTGCAAGTCTCTGTGTTATTTAGCTGGAGTCAGTGCTCAGTGAAAATATTAAAAGTACCCATTTATTAATTCAGTTCTATTAATTCTATAGTATAAGAGGAAATAGAGTTAAGTCAGAAAATCTAATTTTAATCTAATGAAGTGCTGAATTCTCATTAACTAAATGGTTATATTTCACCGAAATGTTTAAAGATGGAATAATAAGCTTGTCTTCTGTTTTATTACTGTTCAACTGAAATGGGGGAAAGATAATCAAGGTTACATTAAATGACATCATTTCAGATGTACTATCAATAAAACAAATTACTGGGTGTATTTTCTCTATTCCATTAATCATACTTTTCAATAAAATTTTGTGTTCTTTTTGGGAGAATGTATGTTAAGTAATACTGAACAAAATAGAATTATAAATTTTGGTAGTTAAACCACAAAAATAATGACTCTCAGTGAATTATCGCTTCAAGTGATATTAGCCATTTTACATTTTATTTGCACCAAAGGAGTATGGCTATGTATGTGTTCATGTGCATGTCTATGTTTCTGTGCAGGTGTACATTAGTTCAGAAGTATGAGCATGCTTATAAAAACCAGAGATCATCATTGTTTATCTTCCTCAGCCACTCTACATCTTATTTGTTTGAGGCAGGATCTCTCACTGAACCTGGAGCTCATTGATTCAGCTATGCTGGCTGACTAATGAGCTTCAGGGAACCTTCTGTCTCTGCATCCCCAGGATTATGTTTACAAGTGCATGGCACAACGTACAGTTTTTTACACGAGTTTGGGGGATTAAAAATCGGATTGTTGTATTTTTATGACATGTTACCAACGGAACTATATCCTCAGTCCTGTGATAAGCTATTAGAAAGATGACATATTTGTTACATGTGATAGCTTTTGACTGAACCAAAACATATTTGAAGTGGGCTGGGAGAGCTGGCTCAGTGTTAAAAAAGCATGTGTTATTCCTACAGAGAACCTTGGTTCAATTCCAGTCACCTACATAGTACCTCACAACTGCCTGTAGCTCCTGTCCTAGGTTATCCAACACCATCCTATGACCTCTGCATGTACCAAGCATGCATGTTAGTGCACATACATACATTCAGGAAAATCACCCATACATGTAAAATAACAAAATAATTATTAAATTATATTTGACAGACAGCAGAGTTTGGCCAAATGGAAGCTTAAAGTGTTTTGTGACCAATTTCCTCTTCTCCACAACATTAAGTAATAGTTTATACAGTGTCATTTCTAATAGACTGAGTTTAGAAGTATCATCATGTGATAGCAGACCATTATGCAAGGCTGTGGAGATATTAATGAGGGTGAGGTATACACTTTGTTGCTTAAAGTCACTAACATTTGCGAGAACTTTTCTTCCAGGAGTATGGCTTACTATAATCTAATGCAAATTGTTTCCTGATATTTCTTGATTTCAAATTATTTGAAGCTTTGTGTCAAGAGTCTAAAATATTTGAAACTGATAAAAGTGTGACAATCTGCACCTTTTAAATGAGCAATCTCTCAATTCTAAGTTCTTGAAAGTAAGCTCAATTATCAAAATACTTTCCTAACTTTCCTAACCTAACATCATTCATAGAAAGACTCAAAATACTTGTAGCTCAAATTTTCTTTTTCAGTTCCTTCTTTTGAGTGAGATGATAGAAAAAAAGTGGATTTCTTTCTTCAAAACGTATCCAAGCTTTGAATTTAAAGGATTACATAGTGTCTGGGTTAAACTGTCAGTTTGTACAAACTTGATGAATGAAAAGGAAAAGAGTTGTTCAGTGTCACAAATATTATTGAAATTTGGAGAGAGATACAGGGGAAAGAAACAATAATCTTAAATTTCAACAAAGAAAAAAATACACTCAAGAATTTTTGTAGTGTTTAACAGAAGAATTAGCAAATAGCCTATATTACCATTCGCCAAACCCATATTTTGTGTGTGAGAAGAATGTGAAATGGCAGCAAAATCATTTTCAACAATTTTGGGGCACTAAAGAATGGTAAGGAATATATGATAAGGTACTTTATGTATTTAATAGAGAACAGAATATAACTGTCTGAGGACAATATCACTACACTCATATTAAAAAAGAGTAAAGTAACATATCCATGAACTGTTCTGCAAATACCCTTTTGAGACTTGTTAATAGGTGTTCCACAGGATCTATTATATATAACACTCTTATTGTTATGACTTAAAAATATATCAAAATGCAGGAATATTCTGCAAAACCTATGAAAAGAAAGCTTATGTAGCTTCATGAAACCTAACATTTCCCAAACATTGTTGAAGAATCTGGTACTCTTTTTGAAGAAACCTAAATCAAACAGTCTTTTCTTACTTAGACTGACAATGTTGGGAGTTAGGAAAGGAAAGATGGTGGCCATGGAACTCTTTCTTATCATTTATTAGTCACCTGATGTGTCTTCAAGTGGTGGCTCAAATACCTCTGTTGTGTGTGGTATTTATATATACTAACTAAATTTCTTTGTTGAGGTATTGCAAATTTTGTTCTGGACTCTTCTATTGGGAAGACTACTTCAACAAGAGCAGTTGTATATCCCTACATCTTTTATCTTTCATACTGAAATACTTGTAATACTTTTCCAAAGTTCATGAAGTAAAGATATAGGGAATTTTTCTGTAGTCTTCCAATATGTGTCTTAAAAACCTCTTTTAGCTGTTTTGGTACAGACAACCCTAACAGTACCCTTATACTTAAAAATGTCTAGACCAGTAAGGGATAATGAGGTCTATGTCTTATATTTCAAGAAGTATAGCAAGGACCCTCAAACATGTATCCATCATCCATTTATTTATGGCACAAAATAGGTACAGTAAGACTTCAGGTCTGCACTAGAGCAACAGATACAGAAGAATTTGGGGTATTTTCATTTCTTCTTTTTTATTATTTAAAATTTTATATTATTCTTTGACACTTCCATACATGTATATATGAATTTTAGTCCTTTCACCCCTGCCTTATTTTTCTATTTCTCCTATTGAAAGGTTTTAATTTTCATAACAACTCTCAATCATACTCTAATGTGTGTTTGAGAGAGAGAGAGTGTGTGAGTGTGTGTGCGTGCATGCGTGCATGCGTGTGTGTGTGTGTGTGTGTGTGTGTGTGTGTGTGTGCTCCACTAAGTTTATGTAAGGTTGATTGCATGAATATGGGTCGAAGGTTCTTTATCAGAGCATAGGCAACTTTTCAGTGGCTCCACTACTGTCAAAAGTGATACCCCTTTGCTATTCACTATTAACTGCTAGTAGTCCACCAGGGAGATGCAGCCTTGGTACCCCTTCTGCCTTCCATGATAAAATGTTGACAGGTTCAATTTTGTACATGTTTTGTGCATATAAACATATGAGTTTATTGTCTGGGTCATACCAAAAAAAATACAGTTTCCAAGCACTCTTTCCCAACCTCTAGCTCTTACATGTTTACATTTCTTAGAATCACCTCATCACTGGTGAAAATTGTTATTTTATCTTGAAGCCTTTCTATAACAAATGAGAATATTATTCTAGATCCTCTTTTATTAATAATGTCTCTATGTCTGCATAAGTATGTTTGATCTCATTTTCATTTTTTCATTGTGATCATCAAAACATTAGGATGCCAACTATTCTATTCTAAGAATATGGTAAAATGTACATCATTTCATGAATCAGAAAGATTTAAATTCAAACTTCTCTTTGGCATTCAATAGATGACAGACTTTCCTAATTTATAAAATACAATCTAAATTCAATAACTTTGCAAGTATTAAACTGGTCACCTGTGATATGCACAGTATGTTGGTGGTGACACAGCAGTAACTTAAAAGATTTACCTTCTTTTTCTCTCTTCTCTGCATTTTTAGTTTACATTGCTAATTTATTTGCACTGAAATTCAGAATTCCTTTGACAGGAAAGTTAATAAAGCTTACTCTTCAACACTCATCACTTTTTTGAGTCCTTAAAATTATTCCTTTTCATTATTCACTTTGCATTTTGACATCTTAGCTGTATCAATAGACCCACTGTTGTTGGTTCTTCAGCTAGGGCCCCACTGTCTCTGATCCCAGGGTCAGGAAGTGGGCAGATGCAGAATCAATGGCACAGATTCTGTGAGGTATGCAAGCAATCTCATTAGTTAAACAAAGGGCTGAGGTATTTATGTATGTGGTATTTGGCAGGCTTTGCTTCAGCTGCTGTGGTGTTTCTTGATTTGGCCCTGGGTCTAAATTTGGCAGTAGTCATCTTGGAAATCCAGTTTCAGGTTCCTCTGGGTCAGGATGCTACTGCACATGTCACAATTCTTTGTTTGCTTAAGGTGTGGCCCAGTGCTTTAAGTCTTACCCTCCTCAACCCACAAAATATGATTGTGATTATAATGATATTTAAAGACATTTCTTTAGTCAAGGCTTGACAATCAGGAAAACTAGAAAATATTTCATAATGATATGAAGAAGAAGAAGTAAACAATCACTGTTCATTACACTTGTAATATGTATTGCTCATTGAATCTTTAGTACTAGTGCCTGTTAAAATCTTACAAACACAGTTTTAAAATAAAAACAGATATGTTGGTGAATGTAGTCTAATATTACAACAGAAAAAGACCCAAACTGGAGAAATTCAATTGCAATACTTAGGTTTCCCATTACTTCTAGTTCAGTCAAATATCTTCAGTTAAATGCCCTAATTCATTTTAACACAGTCCCTTAGTCTCCCATCAGGAAAATGTCTGCCATTGTGTTGTCTGAGTGCCAGTTTCAATGTACAGTTTTAACTCCTAGCTTCTGTGAATTTTAAGACTCTGGCATAAAGTGGTTAAATGCTCAAAAATATTGTTAGTGATTTCAAACCCAAAGCAAGCAGAAATAAGTTTCTTTTCTAATATAAATCCAAAATTTAAAGATATTTTATATTAAATAATTATTTTAAATTGGTGCATTATGCCAGGTGATGGTGGAGCATGCCTTTAATCCCGGCACTCAAGAGGCAAAGCCAGGCTGATCTCTGTGAATTCAAGGCCAGCCTGGCCTGCAGAGTGAGATCCAGGACAGGCATCAAAACTACACAGAGAAAACCTGTCTTTGAAAAAAAATTGGTGCATTACACAGGAAAGAAATAAATTGGATGACCATCTAACAGTTGTCTCATATAGGATGGACGATTGAATAGGATTCAATGGCATACACAGGGACAAGAAACATTAATAGGGATAATCAGGTTTCCTTGTTATACTTACAAGATGAAAAACACGGTATATAGACACCTTATCTGGGACATTAAGTTGTCAGAAATTGCTCGTGCACATATATGTGTCTTTTGTTTGCTCAGCTGGTATTAAAACTAACTTCAGTAGTTATGAATAGGTTAGATTCCAATCTAAATGCTATGTGTTTCACAAAACTCAATATGTTATAACCATTCTACCACTTCACCAAGTCCACCCCTCTCAGCAGCAAAAATCCATGATCAATAGAGGGAGTATTTGGAAATGTGTAAATCTATAGACTCTGCAGAGGAAGATAAGTAATTTCCTAGTTAAGGCTAATCCCATGTATCTTGAAGATCTAAATTAAAGGGAATACAGCATTTTTAAAATCATGAGAGAAAGAGTATCTGTTGAAAACTCTGTTTTTTGGGTGCATGGGCACTAGTAGGTTCCATATGCACCAGTGAATGATGTCACACCCCTTAAGATATGGGCATCACTAACTGGACTCAATGGACTAAACTAATTAATTAATAATTATAAAAGGAGGATATTAAGTGGAGATGGGGATGTGATAGGAATTATCCTGGAGGGAGTTAGAAAGGGAAGTGAGGGGTGGGTATACCCAAAATATATTGTATGAAATCCTTAAAGAATGGGGTGGGGAGTCTGAACATGGAGCTTGTGAGATGGCACAGTAGGTAGAAGTTCTTGTCTTGTAGACCAGATGATGTGATTTCAATCCTAGGAACCCACATGAATCCACAACATTTCCCTTTGACCTAAATACTTGTATTGTACATGACATGTGTGGCCCACGTACATGCATGCAATCTTAATAAATAAAATATTTTTAAAGTTTGAACTTTAAATAGTTCAAAATATTAAAAAAAATATTAATGTCCTCTGTGGATAACAGTTAAGGTTCTGTTATAAGAAAACGGTCATATTAGTATCTATAGAGTGATCCTGATATATGGGACCATAAAGGATGTTTAATAAGTACATGGATGAAGAACTAAACATTAAATGAAAACAGATATATCTTTCTCAGTGTACCCAGTACTTCTTGTTGAATAGAAATGATGAGAATAGTGTCTTATTATCAAACCCTATATATATTTATAAACCCCATGTGAATTTGTCTGTTTAGACATCCCTCTTACTCACATACCTGAGTAATAGTAATATCTTAACTAACAATAGAAATGTTCATTAAGATGAATTTTCAAGATGATATAGGTAATACTCTATTTGGAATGATGTCATAACATTTATTCCCATGGACCTGCAATGCACAAAACAAACATGTTTTATATCATGCCTAATAATCTCTTATACTAAGCTGGTAATTATTTTTTGAATGTTCACTAATACTGGTTATTTTATAGGTTAACCATATGTTCTTCAGAGATGTAAGCCACTGTCTATTGAGTCTTCAAACGGAATTATTAATTTAATTAATTATGCTAACACCGTTTGTGGAGTATGTATATAATGTTTAGTAAAGTAAAAGCAGAAGAAGTGGTATCTTGTCTTTCTCTCTTATTTTTATTTTTTACCTAAGATGAACTTAGAGTTATTTTTTCTTTCTGATGTTCTCAGCACTCTGTAAAATAGGTAAAGGCAGAATGGGTAATTAACTGATTGTAGGAGAGTAATAGCCAAATTAATTTTATGGGTCTTCAGCCAAAAATGCTTTTTACACCTCATTCTAATGTGATGACTCAACTAATTCTGACTTGTGCAACCAGACCAATATTTCTAACACAAGAACTTACACTATTGCTGCTATGATTACTTTAGGACTTGAAGAAGGTAGACTCTAAAAATCTATTAGTCTAGCAATGTGAGTTCTCACATGTGAAGACTGAATGCTGAAGTGGTAAAAATGTTCTCCTTAAAAAAAATGAGTGCTATGAAATAGAGCAGTTGTAGAAAAACAAGGAAGGTAATCAGATGTTATTATAAATAGTAATCTTTACTTCTTATACAAAGTATGTGATGTAACATATATGCAAACACATCACTATAACAAAAGATATGCATGCAAATGTGTATTATTAATTTATTATTTTTAACTGACTAAATAACTGAGATTCCATTTCCTTTTTCATAAAAATGTTTTTTTGTTATATTCCATAGTATATAAGATTTATTATACAAATATCCCATCACAGTGTTTGTCATTATGAACATAAACAAAAGTAGATTGTGTTATCATTCTTTTAGTATGTCATTTGTATATGATGATGATGAAATAAAAGTTTTTTGCTATTGCACATATATATGAGATATGTGTATATGTGAGTCAACATGCTTATTTGCATGTATGTTTGCATAGATAGAAGCCAACTTTAAGTATGGATTAAATTCTTTACAATCCCCACACACAATGGAACTGTGTCAGTGTTAAAATTTTACAAGCCTGATAGTTGCGAACACTGAAATGTGAATAGTAGCCTCTAAACAAAGATCCAAATGGACATCCTGGATCCCATCTGGAAGAAAAATCTCAGACAGACATATTGAACACAGTGAAATACTGCTTGGTTTTGTAAAATCCATCATTTCTTTCTTGCTTTGAGAATTACATTAAATATATACTGCAACTAGGTGAGGCATTATCATTTGTTATTCTTTACTGCCCCCTAGAGTCAAAACTCATGCAACACTTAGCTTTCTCTTAAATAATTTTATAGAAATTATTCAAAAATATACATATATGATGTTCTACATTTTGCATTTCGGTCGGAAACACACATAGATCATACACATACTTTATATGTATTATATAGACTAAACATCAGAATTAATGAAAATGAAAATAAATCCTAAATTGAGAGTAGTACAATTTTAAAATACATATTTGAATAGCTTCTTGAATTGTGCACAAACTCATCTACTTGTGATTGCACTCATGCAAAATGATTAATTAAATAGTTAAAATATGGCCTTTAACTTATAAGAAAATAATAATCACTAAAAAAGTGGAATATCATAATAATATGAAAAACAAGGCATGGTATAAAAATCTCTTTTGAACAGTGAATATCTCCTATAACCTGTAAGAGATAAAAGACTGATACAATGTGTGAGAAAAAAGAGGATTTATAACTAAATTTATATAAAAAGTCTTCAATAATTCTAGATTCGAAAATAAAATCATTATGTGACATTTGTTAGAAAGTTGCGTCTTTGAAATACACCCTGGATAGACTCTCAGTGTTGTTTTCAGTGTTAGTTAAATCACTTTGTTTGTTCAATATTTTCAAAAAAACCTGTTTTAAATTATGCTTTGATAAAATGTACATGCAAGTATTGCTTTTAATTATTTTAATAAAGAAGGGAATGTGTTGTCTCCCATAGCATTTCTCCAATGAGTCTTTGTGAATACTCATTAAAGCAAGAGCTCATTCCTGGTCAATTTTTTACTAATGACAGAGTAAGAAACTCAAAGGCTTGTAAATACCCTTAAAGTACTCTACTTTGTAATCATACGAAGTTCATAATATTGGAAGCATAAAAAAAGTTTTAAGTTATATTGTCCTTTTTAATTGTTATATCCTTTAAATCCCCATTCCTCTACAACTCAATGGAGTGTGCCAAAAGCCTGAAAAAATATTTTGTTAGTCACTGGCATAATGACATAGGACAGAGTCACTTTCTAAGGAGTAAAAAAATCAGACAGAGAAAAAAGTGTATGATTGTTCAGTGCACTTGCCTTTCCTGAAACATACTTAGACTGCTGCATCTAAAATAAAGAGACACTCTGCATGAAATATATGTCACATCCTTTGTTACAGTGAGACTTCACAACAAATACTTGACTTTTCACAGAAATAGAGAAGACTTTTTTGGCCAAATTGAAGCAATTGCTCACATGGAAATATGAAAAATGTAAGAAGTGACAAACAAATGACAAAACAAGAAATAAATGAAACACTTCCACTTAGTGAGAAACCCAAACATGCAATCCATGGAAGCAAAGTCATATGTTCAACCATTGAACTATGAATTGACTCATATGAAATAAGCTGACAGTATTATGACTGCTTCAATTCCTTATAATTTTCATCTCTATATCAAATGGGTAAGGATTTACTAATATACTGCCATATTATTTCATGCAAAACTTTTAACAATATAAGGACATTCTCTTTCAGGAAGGTGCTATATCAAGCCACTTTTACAATTATAAAATGTATTTTAGTAGTTGTAACAGAGATTTCATGATCCTTAAGTAAAATTTAATATTTTCTGATTTTCATTCATGAAATTATTTTTTATGTTTTGTTTTGTTTTGCTTTCTGATACAAGTCTCACTATGTAGTTCTGATTATCAGTGCTGCTTGACCTCAGTCTCACGATGAAGATGAAGCTGGGCTGAAGCTCACAGAGATCTGTCTGTCTCTGCCTCCCAAGTGCTGAGATTAAAGGCATTGGCTACCATGCTAAGCTTCAATTATTAAAAAAAAAAAACTTGAAATGAGCATTCTTAAGGTACTTAAAGAGAAAAAGTAATTATATCCATTCAAAATAAAAGGATAGCATCTGTGATTGTGATCCAGTGGTAGAACATGGTTTTATCATGAATGAAGACCTGCTCACAATTTCCACTAAAAAAAAAAGGATTTTTAAGACCTGAGGGACAGATAAAACAGTGTCTTCTGGAGACAACAGAATTGATGCACATATGTACACAGAGACTGTGGCAGCATGCATAAGTTCAAGCCATATGGGGTCTCAGTTTTATGAAGAAGAAGTGAACAAAAGCTACATCCATAATCTATAGCTATCTACAGTTGGTGCCAACTTGAAAAGGAAAAATTAGGGGCTGGATAGATGGCGCAGGGGTTAAGAGCGCTAATTGCTCTTCCAAAGAATCCAGGTTCAATTTCCAGCACCCACATGACAGTTTATACCTATCTATAGCTCCAGTTTCAGGGGACCTGACACCTGTGAAAAGAACACCAGCCCACATAAAATAAAACAAAATATAAAAAAGAAAAGGAAAAATTAGTCTTCCTTATTGGAGTATCACACTCTTAAGGGTAGGTCCCATGCCAAGCAGTAGATGGCTAACACATAATGAACTCAAGTGAGTTTTTGTAGATATTTTTTCTCATAATGTTTGTTTGGGTACTTTCTTGTTTTATTGGTTTTCTGTTTATATATTATAATTTCTGATTTTGTGTTTTTGTGATTTTATGTGTATGTATGTTTCTTGTGTTTTTTCATTCTTTTAAATTATTGTTTGTTTGATTTGTGTATGTCTGTTTGTCTGTTTGTTAGTTTTCCAAATGTGGACAAAAAGTTTGGAGTTTGATGAGTGGGATGGTGGGGAAGACTAAGGAGCAGTTGGGGAAGGGGAGACCATGATCAGAATATATTGTAAGAAATAACTTCATAAAAAAGAAAATTATATTTTCAATTAAAATATATTTTTAAATTTGAAAGTAAAGTAGTCTATTATATTGGACAAACACAAAGAAAGAAAAAGAATGAAAGGGAGAATGTTGTAATAATATTTTAAATTTAAAAATTAAAGCCAGTCATGTTGACACACAGCAGTAATCCCAGTACTAGGGAGGGAATTCTCTGGAAGAGCAGAAAATGCCCTAATTTCTGAGCCATCTTTCCAGCCCCATGGCTAATTTCTAACAATTACTTTGAAGAAAATTAATTAATTAATGAAAAAGCTTGCAATGTGCCTAGTAAAGTTGAAAAATGTATATACTCTATAAGCCAGAGTGTCAAGTTCTAATTGCACCATACTGAAAACTGAACATACAATAAAGCAATCTCACATATTATTTAAAATAGTATTGTTTTCAATAACATAACATTAGAAAATAACAAAGTTTATTAGACATCCCTAAAGTAGATCTGCATAATAAACCAGCCCTAAATTTGGTGGCTTTTCAACAAATATCATTTATTCTTTTTGATATACCCATAAGACTCTAATCATCTCAGCTTCTGAGAGCTGGACAGTTTCAGGCCAAAAGTTAGTTCCAAGAAACTCTACATGCTGTCAATTATCATGGATCAATGGGCTAATTTGAAAATTATTCCCTTTGAAAATATGACAGAAGGTTAATACAGGGAAAAATTATAGAAAACTTTTCAATCCCCTCTCTTGTCTCATGCCTGAAAACTATATTTTTGATTAAAAAAAGTCACATGAAAATGCCTAGCATAGTTGTACAGAATTAAAACATAACTTTTCAACTTTTAATAGAAAAAGGTGAAAAGAGCTTAGATACAAGACAGAACATAAAGCCAAGAACACCAATGCATTATACAGCAAGCTGAAGATAGTATATGTCATATTCTACCTGTTCACTGAAATACTATCTAGATAACAATAAAGAGACACAAGCTCTATATACTAAGGTTATATAAACCCCAAAACTGTTAGGTCTAGGCCCTCTGCATATCGGAGACAGCTGTATAGTTTGGTCTTCTTGTGGGAATTCTAACAGTGGGAGCAGGGGCTGTCTCTAACTCTTTTACTGACTTTTGAGACCCTATGTCCTATACTGGGTAGCCTTGCCCAGCCTTAATACAAGGTGAGATGCTTAGTTTTACTGTAAATTTATATGTCATGTTTTTTTTTTTTATATCCATGGGAGACCTATCCTTTTCTGAATAAAAAAAAGGAAAGAATGGTGAGAGAGGCAGAGGGGAGGTGGGGCGGAAGACTGGGAGAAGAAAAGGGAGGGTAAACTGTGATCTGGATATAAAATAATTTTTTAAAAAAGAAATAGAAAAAAGAGTGGAAAATAAATAAAAAGTATATAAAATATTCCATGTAATATTTGTGTGCATACATATGCACACACACACGCACACACACACACACACACACACACACACACACATATATATATATATATATATATATATATATATATATATATATATATGAAGATGAACTCTGGATATCTTTTATAAATATTAAATCAAGAATAAAGAGTATCTTTTGGTAAGGAAAGGAGGTAATAGAGAAATTTAAGGTATTAAAGCTTTAGTTCCCAACTCAACACTTCTATCAGAAGAAGGATTTTTAATCTGATATGACATTATACTAAGTTCATTTCTTTCAAAGTCCTGGATTTGAAAGTTTCCTATTCTCCACTGGATACTGGAGTTTAAACATAAGCTTCCCACAAGAACCTACAGCTGACACGGAAGATTTCAAGACACTTCCAGACAACTCAAGGATTCAGCAAATCTATTTAGATATGTAGAAATTGTTCAGTGAGTTCTCCGTGGATTCTAGGATTTCCTTTCTCAAGACTGATGAAATGAGTTATGTTACTGGAAGTTTTCCTGTATCCCGCCTGGCCCATAGTCAGGACAAATCTCTGTCACCCTGCCCTGTGTCCCACAGCCTCTCAGATCCAAGTACACACAGAGGCTTATGTTATTTTTAAACTGTGGCCATGGCAGGCTTCTTGCTAGCTGGCTCTTATATCTTAAATTAACCCATTTTAACATATCTATACTTTGCCATGTGGCTCCTGGCTTATTGATACCTTTATATCTTGCTTCTCCTGGAAGCAGCTAGCAGTATCTGCTTTGCCTCTTTTTCTCTTCCTGTCTCTCTGTTTGGATTTCCTGCCTGCCTCTAAGCTGCCTTGCCATAGGCCAGATGGCTTCATTTCTCAACCAATCAAAGCAATATATATTCACAGCATACAGAAAGACATTCCCCATCACTTCACTTTTCTGTCTAAACAAAAGGAAGTTTTTAACTTTAACCTAATAAAATTACATATAACAAAACAGTTATCAAGCAAGAATTACAGTTACCATATCTAGTCTATTTGTAGTTTGTAAACTTAAAGAAAATATTATGCCTATCTTATATTTGTGAGTCTAAGGTTTCATATCTAATTTATCTTTTATCATAACCAAAGAAAACTATAATTGTAAATAGCTAGTCTTCAACTACATCAAAGACCCCAGAAGGATATAATATTACCTGAGTTAGTTTATTTTATTTTTTAGACAAAAAAGGAGAAATGACAGTGATATTTTATTTGTGATTTAATAAATAAAGTTTGCCTGGATATCAGAGCCATTATAAGTAAACAAGGAAGTAAGACAGTGGTAGCACTGTTACTTAATCCTATTACTTAGCAGGCAGAATCTCTGTGTATTCAAGCTCACACTGGAAAGAGAGCCAGGTGTGGTGGCACACACCTTAATTCCTACACTAGTTAACTATGAAGGTCTGGAGGTCTTTACAGACAGAGAGAAAGTGACAGAGCTGTGTAGCAAGAGGAAGTGGTGTACCTGGACAGAGAGCAAACCAGATAGCAGAACAGCAAGGCATATAGGTATACAGGAAGCAACTCTCATTTGGAAGCTGCCAAGTTGGTGAGGTAAGGTATGGTGGTGGTTTTCCCTATTTCCCTGATCTCTCTAAGGCTTTAACCCCTATATTTGGCTCCATGTTTTTAATTTAATAAGACCAACCATTTAGAAATTTGTCTACAGAGTTATATTATTAAAGTTGAAAACAAAGTCAAATTGTAACCTGAGAAATTCTTCAGTCTTTGCATTAGGAACACTGTGAAACCACATAAGGAAATATGGTATACATAGTCATAACAACTAAATAATAATATAATGTTTTTAAATGACAGTTATTTCTTCACACTTCCTGTATCTTTGCCTAGATACCATTTTTCACTAATGAATGAACAAAGTATGGATGGTGGAGGGCAAATTAATCAATCTGACATTTACTATTTTAATAGTTCTAAACATAGTCTTTTTTTCATTTATGTCAGACCATCTTAATCATCACTGACAATTTTAGTATAAAGATTGGAATGCTTGTGATACAATTCCATCCATTATCATTTGAAGAATTCATTTTGAATGGATTTATCATGGAACTACCAAACTCCTTAGTACCTTCATCTCCTAAACTTCATCTTTTCTACAACACACCAATAGCCATATGCTTCTAAGGCCCCCAGCAGAAATATCCATTGGATGAAACAAATGCAAGCAAATCACAATGTTTTTCCCAGTTCTCACAAACCCAGCCTATGACTGCTTATTTATTCCATTTCATTGAGACTATTCTCCCTTATTTACCTCCTAGATACTTATCACTATGATAGATTCTTCTCTCACCATATCATGCCTGGTCCCTATGATATGGTTCCCATCACCAGTACTCTCTCACCTAAACCTTTTATCTCTATTTTACCTAATCTTTTAGCTCTACATTATAATATTTACAATGTCAGTCCTGTACACTTGGTTGTTTCTATGCCATACCTCCTTGCTTTTGAATGCAGGTAGCTCATGGTAACAGAAACAGTTCCACAAACATATATTGCAGTTAACATATATTATCACCACTGTCTGTGAGCACCACATATGATTCATTCGACTTTTCTGGGTGTCGAGAATAGTCGATATGGCTATTCATAACAATTGAAAGAGGACATTAAGTTAGGATGGGGTGAGGACATCAGGAGGAGTTGGAGGGGGTAGTGGTGAATGAATATGATCAAAATACATTGCATGCTTATACTATAAATTCAAAGGAAAAATAAGGATATTTGAAAAGGCCTACAAATGCTTATAATTCATAGAATTCAGGTTATAAATATATGTATATAATTTAATTGAAATATTTGTATTGCTCTGATAATGTTCTCTGCAAGAGTCATAGACTATCTAAAAAAGCAGAATGTCATGTATTTCCATGTTCTGTTGGTTTAGTTTCTCAGAAGACAAATGAACTGTATAGCAGGTAAATAAGATTAAATCTGGTATTCAATAATTGGAAATACATTTTTGCCTCCCACATTCTTCAGTAAAAAAAATCTATCATTTAATATTGGTAAGGCTTTAATTTTTAAATGCCCTAGTATTTTGTCTTTTTAATTTCTAAATTTATTCAAAATCTAGACAATAATAGGATGTGATCTGTAGGGCACTCCTCAATTCCCAGTGACAGTATACTCTCCAAAACATACTGTTCTTTGTGCCCACATCACAAATGACCAAATTCAACCCAATCAATGCCCATTTAACCTTTATCTCTTAATTGCATTCTAAGATAATCTCCTCACCAAATGAATTTGAAAACAGATCAAATATACCTATTAGGAGCTCTTCTAGCACTAGGTACCTCTCCTCTTCCTTCATTAATATGATAGAAATGTTCTATTTAAAGTAATAATCTGGTGGCCTTTACTAATAAAATGCAAGATATAAGAGACCAGGAATAATTCCTATATTTGACTTACAATGTGTCTGAAAATGAACAATGCTTGGCATATTTGTAGTATATGATGAACATATATTTTCTGAGTGCAGGAGGAAATAAAGGAAATCACATCTAACAAAGCTCAATTGGCATTTCCATTTCCCATGACACCAGCATGGGCCATTTTATGTCTCTGAAGATAATACACTACAATTGTTTATGGCTATATTTTATTACCATGCCCTGATTTTTTTTTGAAATCAGGTACTTAATTATACTTACCTCTGAATCTTTATCATCTAGCACATCCTTGTCTCAGAACAGATTAAAATTACACATAAGTTAAATGGAATTATGTGGGGTTTACTAAATAAGAAAAATTATAGTCTTTAAAATTTAAATAAAAGTGAGTATAACAAGTCAATATGTATGAGTATGCACAGAAAAATGCTAGAAATCAGCAAAACTAGTCCTTGAAAACATTTTGATATTTAGAGTTGATGATATATGTCAGGATATATCATAGTAAACAGTCTTTAATATTTAATGAATAACCAATTGAGGTACCTTCTTTAAGTTCAAATGGGCTATTAACACATTTCAAATACTGAAGTTAATCTTAGGTATCCAGAGTTTTCAAACACTGAGAAAATACAAATAAACTTTAATTTACAAAATAAAAATATGAACCTATATGTACATTAAGTGATATCATTGTTCTATAAAGCATAAAAACTATGGAAATAATTTGTGTATCTTATTATTTTAGTTTCAAAACCTCCAGAAAAAAATAATTATCTCCATTTTATAATGATTAGCACTGAGGTATATGATAGTAAGCTGATTTATAATGATACATAAATCAATTTGAGATTCAAGAATTATTATACTATATCATATTTTAAACAAGCTTGACAACCTAAGTTTCAATCCCCAGAATTTAGAGAATAATGTGTAATGTAGTGTCATGCATCTATTAACACACTATTCATACAATGGAACTGGAAGGCAGAGAAAATAGAATTGCCCAGAAGTTTAGGGGCCAGCTATCCTGGAGAACACAGCACAGTAGCAGAAACAAGGGAGATCTGCCTCAACAAGCTCCCTACTGACCATTTACAAAAGAGTAAGAGTCTCAATATTATGTCATTCTGGCTAGGATTTGTGAGGACCTTTCAGTTGTTTCCTGTGGATATATTTGTTCCATTTCATCTGTTCCTAAGAGAGTATACTTGGTATTGACAGTCCCACATTTAATTTCCAAGGATAGTGTTTAGTGCTGTTCAAAATCAACCTGTTTTAATTCAGCAAAATGTGTACATTCACCTATAATTTCATTCACAAGAACCCAGAAAGAAATCTGTATATTTACAGTCAACTGATCTTCCACAACAAAGCTAAAACCTTGCAATGGTAAAAATGCAGATTTTTCAATAAAAGGGGAACTGTATATTCAAATGCAAACGTCTAAAATTGTACCTTTAACTCATACTATGCAAAAAAGCCTTCTGTATGGATTATTATAGATGTAATTTACTACTAAAATAAAACACTGGCGTGAAGCTTCCCAGTGCTTGTCTATGAAATGATAATTTTCATTATAACCCCAAAAGCATAAGCAACAAATGCAACCTACACATATAGAGGTGGTATCAAACCAAAAAAATTATCTGTGTATTATGTGTATTAGAGGAAGCACTCAACACACAGAGGAAACAATCTATGGAAAAATGTTACATTTCATTATGTGGACTGTGCAATATCTGAAGATGTAATGTACAGCTATTTATCTACTTATACATTTAAAGACATATAAAAATTAAAGTAAAAAAGTACATGAAATTGAGAGGGACTGGAAGGATCCACAAGGAGAAAAAGGGGAAGGGAAATTATGTGATTATATTTAATTTTAAAAATAAAAACATATATTAATGTAAAATAAAATATTGCATAACTAAAATATGCTAACAGAATAGATCTTACTCTTTTTGTCACAGAAACAAAGTGGTATCTATGTGAAATGTTATATAAGTACTAATCGCAGCACAATGTACATGTATATCCAAAGTTCTTGTATACATTATATTCATTTAGTTTTTGTTTGCTAATTTATGCCAATAGTGGTAGAAATCCAGGAGAAATATTATCTTGTTTATCATTGAGATACCATATAATGAACAACAAGATGCTTTGCAAACATTAAAGAATAAGACAGGGGATATTGTTATTATGTTATTAAATGCAACCAAAAGTATAAGATAATGTATTCTCTGTTAATTCAGCTATATAAATGCTTTTCAACACATATGCAGCCTCTGTTAAAAAACTGTCACATTCTACCAAAAGTTGTCTTCTTCAGCCAATTACTAGCATGAATGATGATTTATTCAGAAATGTTGGTATATTATTTGGTATGTAGAAAAGCAAATGTAAATATGTACTGGAAAATAAAGCAGAAATTAGAATGTAGAATATAGATAATGTGGACAATATCCTATAGAGCATTGATTTTGTTTTGTTGTAACCTCAAAGTTTTTTCTGTTTTCTTTTTTTTTGGTTTTTCAAGACAGGGTTTCTCTGTGTAGCTTTGCGCTTTCCTGGAACTCACTTAGTAGCCCAGGATGGCTTCGAACTCACAGAGATCCGCCTGGCTCTGCCTCCCAAGTCCTGGGATTAAAGGCGTGGGCCACCACCGCCCGGCTCAAAGTTTTTTCTTAATTGTTCTATTGTATGACAGATATTAGTGTTGTATAACAGTATAAGGCTTGCTCACAGTGAATGCTCAAAATATATCTGCTAAATGAGGTAAGTTAAGGCACTAGTCTTGCAAGTGGTAAAAATTATAAAATTGATAAAATGACCCTGAATGTCTCAAAGAAAAGCATTATAATTTTGAAAAAACTATCAAGTAATTTAAAATGATTTTTGAGAATAAGATCATTGTGTAAGAGAGAACATGGCATATAGTAGTGAAATTTATGAGTCATTAAAGGAAATAGAGTAAATTAATGTGGACAGAACCCTTCTAATATGTGTCTTTTTGTTTATATACTACAGAAGACAAGAAATTACACACAGACAGTGGCTGTAAACATAAAAAAACTGCAAGGTTATATCTTTCAGTTTAAAGTGGCAATGATAACATGTCCAAATCCTACTAGTATTTGGCATTAAAGTGAGATAAGCCCATGAAAATTTATCTTTTAGAGATAAAAGTGACCCAGGATCCTAAATGGAATAAGATTTATTTATTTGGTGGGTTCTCCAGCAAAAACATAAATAAATAGCCTGAAAAGATGTCAGATTCAGACAAAATTGTGTCAGTGGGGTTTATGGTGCTGAGTTATAGGAGACAAGGAACTAGATGTTAACATTTGTGTCATAGAACATCATAATGGTAGACAAAGAAGATGCCATTTAAAATTTTACACATCTGAAACATAACTTCTTAAAATTTTGTTTTATGTTATCTCTATCCACTAACACTAAAGAATATGGAAAACAGTTTGAATGCTTTAATTTTATTAACAACACTTGTGAGTATATATTATTATCAAATAATTTTTCTGCTTCAGAAATAAAAGTAGACTCACTAATGGCTGAAAAATACAGAAAGTAGTGTATTTTTATTTCCTTATATCCTTATCCACAAACTGTAGTAAAAACACGTGAAACAAAATAACTAAAATGTTTCACAGAAATCCCATACATGAGTAAGCCAGTTGTTCAGAGTGGATAAGTCAAATTTTAAATTTAAATTTCCTATTAAGAATTTTAAGGTTCATATTAAGACTTCTTAGAAAGTTTGAAAACAGAAAATACATGTCACTTAGTTTACTAATAGCTAAGTAGTACACAAAATATTTTGTTATTGTATATGAACTTCTTCAATAAAATAAAAGTTACATACTCTCTTATTGGAAAGAAATATTTTAATAGATGTCATAATGTTGATAAAAAAAATGTCAGTACCAGCCGGGCAGTGGTGGCACATGCCTTTAATCCCAGCACTTGGGAGGCAGAGCCAGGCAGATCTCTGAGTTCAAGGCCAGCCTGGTCTACAGAGTGAGATCAAGGACAGTCACCAAAACTACACAGAGAAACCCTGACTCCAAAAAAAAAAAGTAAGTACCTACAGATTCTACCAGCTCCTATTGGATATCGAAGCAAGGGGTGAGTCTGTGTTCTCCAAGCAGATCACACCAGCCTCTCGGCTTTAGGCCCAGGGACACAACCTGCAGGAATCCTACAAGCAGGTCTGAATACAACCCCCCATCAGACCCTGGAATCTACAAGCCCCACTCTACCACCCAAACCTATCCATCCTCTGAGTCCACAACTGCTCACTGAGACACAGACTCTGCCAGCTCCAATTGGACCAAGAGCTCCAATGAGACAAAGAGAGCTGATTGGTCCAAGAGTGACTCCCTGAAACACAGAAACCATTTGCACCAATTGGAGGAAGGGATAGGTAGACACCAGTACAAGAATACATTCAACATCATAAAAAGCAACATGGTACTACCAGAACCTAGTGGTTCTACATCCTCAAGACCTGAACATCCCAAAGTAGAAGAAACAGACAAAATGACCATAAAATGGCTTTAAGAAGATGATAGAGGCCTTTAAAGAGGGAATGAAAAATTCCTTTAAATAAATCAAGGACGAGACAAAAAATAAAATTGAAAGAAATCCGTAACTCCCTTAAAGAAAGGTAAGAAAAGGCATTCAAACAGGTAAGGAAACAGTTCAAGACTTGAAAACTGAAATAGAGAGAATAAAGAACATAAACTGAAGGCATGTTGGAAATGGAAAATCTGAGTAAACCTACAGGAACTATAGGTGCAAGCATAACCAACAGAATGCAAGAGATGGAAGAGAGAATCTCTGGCATTGAAGATACTATAGAGGAAATAGATTCATGAGTCAAAGAAAACATTAAAGCCAAAAAAGCCATAATACAAAACATCCATAAAATCTGGGACACCATGAAAACACCAAACCCAAGAATAATAGAGATAGAAGGAGGAGGAGGAGGAGGAGGAGGAGGAGGAGGAGGAGGAGAAGAAGAAGAAGAAGAAGAAGAAGAAGAAGAAGAAGAAGAAGAAGAAGAATATCAGTTCAAAGGTGCAGAGAATATTTCCAAAAAAATCATAGAAGAAATCTTTACCAATCTAAAGAAGGAAATGCCTATGAAGTTACAAGAAGCTTACAGAACTCCAAATAGACCAGACGCCAAAGATAAGTCCTCTTGCCTCATAATAGTCAAATCATGAAACATATAGAATAAAGAAAAAATATTAAGAGCTGCAAAGTAAAAAGGCCAAGTAGCATATAAAGACAGACCCATCAGAATAACACCTGATTTTTCAATGGAGACTCTGAAAGCCAGAAGGTTGTGGACAGACATTATGTAGAAACTAAGAGACCATGGATGCTAGCCAAGACAATTATACCCAGTAAAACTGTCAATAGCCATATATGGAGTAAAAAAGATATTCCATAATACAATCAGATTTATATAATTCCTATCCACAAATCCAGCCCTACAGAAATCACTAGAAAGAAAAATCACACCTAAAGAATTTAAAACACAAGTAATAGATAATCACATACCAAAAAATCCTAAAGAAGGGGAACACACAACCATACAATCACTTATCACTAATATACCTTAGTATCAATAGATTTGATATGCCAGTAAAAAGACACAGGCCAAACAAAATGGATATGAAAACAGGAACCATACTTCTTCTGCATACAAGAAACATACCTCAACATCAAAGAAAGACACTATTTCATAGTAAAGGGCTGGGAAAAGTCTCTCCACTTATATGGACATAAGAAGCAAGCTTGTGGTAATATATTGTGTCCCCCAATATATTGTACATACTAATAAAGCTTTTCTGAGGATAAGAAGAAAAAGCCAGCCACTATATTAAACATAGAAGTCAGGCAATGGTAGCACATGTCTTTAATCCTAGTATTCAAGAGGTAGAGATCCATCAGGACTCTATGAGTTCAGGCCACACTGGGAACAGAGCCAAGCATGGTGCCACATGCCTTTAATTCTAACACTAGTTAACCATAAAGGTATGGAGTTAGATAAAGACAGACAGGAAATGACAGAGCTGGGAAGAAAGAGGAAGTGATGTAGCTGGGCAGAGAGAGGGAGTGAGATGGTAGGGACAGAAATGGGCATACAGGAAGTAGCTCTCCTTGGAAGCTGAGGCATTGGTGAGGTGAGGTTGGCTGTGGCTTGTCCTATTCCTCTGATCTGTTTTCTAGGTGTACATATCTTCACTTTGGCAAAAATAGCCATTTGAGAAAGAAACTGTTCTTGCCTGGATTGCTTGATCAACTGGACATACAGGACCCATAGGAAGGTGACCATTGAACTTTGCTTGGCAAAGGAAAACTGCCAGGCATTCTATAGGACACAGAGAAAAATGACTGAGAGACTCTAGGCCTGTGGACTAAAGACAGATGCCCCAACTTTAAAAAGGAACATTAGGTGACTGTACAGGCTGCCAGCTGTCTCTGTCTACCCTGCAAGACTCCCAAAAATTGCTTGCATCTTTTTCCCAATTCTCAGGTAATAGTATATCCTTCTGAGGTCTTTGATGTAGTTGAACAATATTGTTATAATTTTCCTAAGTTATGATAAAAGATAAGTTAGATATGAAACTTTAGACTCACTAATATAAGATAGATAAAATATCTTCTTTAATTTTGTCAAATAGACTAGTTATTATAAACAGACTAGATATTATAACTGTAATTCTTGCTTGATAATTGTTTTGTTACCTGTAATTTACTATGTGAAAGTTTAAAACCTTCCTTTTTGAAAAAAAGAAAAGGGAAAGTGCTGTGGAATGTTCTGTATGTCAAATATGTTGTTCTGATTGGTTAATAAATAAAACACTGATTGGACAGTAGCCAGGCAGGAAGTATAGGTGGGGCAAGACAAGAGAATTCTGGGAAGTGGAAGGCTGAGTCAGAGACACTGCCAGTAGCCGCCATGAGAAGATGTTAAGGTACCAGTAAGCCACGAGCCATGTGGCAACTTATAGATTAATAGAAATGGGTTGATTTACGATATGAGAACAGTTAGCAAGAAGCCTGCTACGGCCATACAGTTTATAAGAAATATAAGTCTCCGTGTCTTTACTTGGTTGGGTTTGAACAGTTGCGGGCCTGGTGGGTGAGAGAGATTTGTCTTGACCGTGGGTCAAGCAGGACTGCAGAAAACTCTAGCAACAGATAACACTTCAAAAACATGTACTCCACAAAATTGGAAAATCTAAAAGAAATGGACAATTTTCTAGATAGGTACCACATACCAAAATTAAATCAAGACCACATAAACAATTTAAATAGTACTAAGGAAAGAGAAAGAGTCATTAGACATCTCAAAACAGAAAAAAAAGTCCAGGACCAGATTGTTTCAGTGCAGAATTCTACCATAATTACAAAGAGGAACTAAAATCAATACTCTTCAGGTTGTTTCACACAATAAAATCAGAAGGAATACAATCAAACTCTTTTAATGAGGCTACAGTCACTGTGATATCAAAACCACACAAAGATACAACAAAGATAGGGAATTAAAGACTAATCTTCCACATGAACTTTGATGCAAAAATACTCAATAAAATACTGGCAAACTGAATCCAAGAACACATCCAAAAATTATCCACCATGACCAAGTAGGCTTCATCCCAGAGATAAAAGGATGGTTCAACATATGAAAATCTGTCAATGTAAAACACCATATAAACAAACTGAAAGGGAAAAAAAAGGACTACGTGGTCATCTCATTCGATGCTAAAAAAGCCTTTGACAAAATCCAACACCCCTTCATAATAAGGTCTTGGAGAGATCAGGGATACAAGGAACATACATAAACATAATAAAGGCAATTTACAGCAAGCCAACAGCCAACATCAAATTAAATGGAGAGAAAGAAACTCAAAGTGATTTCACTAAAATCAGGAACGAGACAAGGCTGTCCACTCTCCCCATATCTATTCAATATAGTATTTGAAGTTCTAGCTAAAGAGATAAGACAGCAAAAGGAGATTAAGGAGATAAAAATTGGAAAGGAAGAAGTCAAACTTTCTCTATTTGCAGATGATATAATAGCCTCCATAAGCGACCCAAAATTCTATCAGGGAACTCCTCCAACTGATAAACACCTTCAGTAATGTTGCAGGATAAAAGATTAACTCAAAAAAATCAATAGCCCTCCTACACACAAATGATAGATTGGCCAAGAAAGACATCAGAGAAATGGCCCCTTTACAGTAGCCACAAATCACATAAAATGCCTTGGGGTAACTCTAACCAAACAAGTGAAAAACCTGTATGACAAGAGCATTAAGTCTCTGAAGAAAGAAATTGAAGAAGATATCAGAAAATGATAAGATCTCCCATGCTTATGGATAGGTAGAACAAACACAATGAAAGTGGCCTGCGTAGAACAGTAGAAATCCGAGAAAATTTCAAAACATCCACCTAGTATCTGAGGCCACGTGTTCCTGCTTGAGCCAAGTCAAACCTGGGCTCTGGTGTCCTTAAGCTCTATGCATATAGGGGCCCTGTTTGGCAGGGCAGGCCTGAGTTGTTTGTAGCACCGGCTTTAAGCAAGTAGTCCAGCTGTGTATAATCGCTTGGGACTACAGTCAGTCTGGCCTGAGACCAAGCCAACCTGGGCCCGAGCTAGGGAACCGGGCCACCCAAACCAGAAACCAGACCTGCCTCCAAGCTAAGCCAAGCAGTTTTTGATGGATTCTTGTCACGTTGGGTGCCAAATAAGAAACACAGAACCAATGCAAAGAAGAAAGCCAAGAGCTAAAAACCTTACCTTTCCTTTCCTCTTGCAGTGGTCCTACCTCTCCGAAAGAGAGCTACTTTCTGTTATGCCTTCTCATTGGTTGTAAACCCTACCACATGACCGCCTCATCACTGCCTGTCTGTACAGACCTCCAGGTCTTCTATGGTTGGTATTGAGATTAAAGGCGTGTGTCTCCAATGCTGCCTGTATCCTTGAACACACAGAGATCTACCTAGCTCTGCCTACCAAGTGCTGGGATTAAAGGCATGCACCCATCTTTCCTATGGCTTGCTAATAGTTCTGAGCCCTGGGCAACTTTATTTAGTAACATACAAATAACATTTTAGTACAAATAAAATATCACCATATCCACCTGTTGCAAAAAAGAAGCCTCTCTGATGAGGGATAAGAGTTATACTTATCTGTAATTCTAAGTGTAAAGTTTTAGAATGTCGTTAGAAACTGTTTTAATTTAAGAAAATGGTAGTAGTAATTTCTCATAATCTATGATCTCCTTCTTAAAACATATGCAAACATGATCTCAAGACAGCTATAGTTACCTACACAAGACTTACATGAGAACAAACCAGCCTTAATCCCAGCATAGAGAGGTTAGGTTTTCACCAAGCCCCATGCCTTACTGATGAACTACTAGCAGTGAATAATTTCTGGGAGATGCTCCTTATTGAGGATAAGGCTACTGGTAAGATTTTAGTGGTGGGGGGTGGGGAGATTTACTTTCAATTCTTTTTTCAATACTGAGAAATGAACCTAGAGCCTTTTCCGGATTATTTCAGGTTCCTTCACAGACAGATAGATGGAGGAGAACAATAAGAAAATGTAAATACCAGGTTAATTGAGGAAAAAGGTCATCTAACTTCTTTTACAAAAGAAAAAAGAAAACTAGAAAAACCATAAACAGAAACCGATTCTATAGAACAGTACCAAAGCCAATTTTCTTGACAAAGTGATAAGAAAAGCAAGGTAATGTTTAGAGGACTGAAAAGGACTTAATTAGGAAACAGTGGAAGACTGGGAAAGCAAATACCATTCACAAAACATGATAGAGAATGAAGCATAGTGAATAAATGAAGTGGAAAGGGGCAAAGGAACTGGACAAAACTGTTTTAAGACTGTGTTTAATGAGCAAATAAGTTTAGAGTATAATAGAGAATAACTATACTGCCACAGAGTGTGGTGATTTTCTCTTGTGGTCTCACTGCTTAGATTAGAGTGTCAGTGGAAAGGCAGGGCTCAAAGCAAATGGCTTCACCACTGCATCCATTAATCTTGTAGGCTATAACCTTGACAAAATTTAATGCACTTGGAATCAGCGGTCTTTGTAAACTTTCAGGTGGCCCAAAGCACAGGGTTTCCCCCACAAAGTAGAAGGACTTTCTCCCATCCATTTAGACTTTGTCACAACTTTCTGTTTTTCATTTACTTCTTAGGAAACAGGATGACAGAAAGGACTAAAAATGTGGTACATTTATCACTAAGATACCGAAAGAAAAAAAGTGGATATTTTATAATATCAATTATAAAGGAAAAAGAAAAAGTCACAGAAATGTGCTATTCAGTTTCATGTTCATTTGCCATTTGCAAAAGCTTATTTGGTATAATGAGAGTAAAGTATTTGAGATGCTTTCTTAAATTAATCCATGAAAGGATCAATATTGCAATTCTGTACCTGCCTGGAAACATTTTAGTTTTCATATCATTTCTCCCTTTCTTCTCAATTAAATGATTTATATTTGGAGCAAAGGCATTTCCCATGATTGCTTTTCTCTGTAAATCAGAGAAAATTTCATACATAAAGGCTTTTTTTCCTTTTACTTACTTAAAAATGGATTTTTAGATGCTAGTTCTATATAACCAAGTAATAATGTATGATTTAATGCTATGGAGAAAATAAAGCAAACATACTTGCTTGATTAAATGAACAAAGATCTCAGTGTGTTATAGATGAATTTATAAACAGTCTTATTAAGTAAGAAACACAGAGCCAAATACAGGGGAGCAAACTGGAGAGATAAGAGCAATAGCCACCAACTAACCTTAATTCACCACATTGCCATAGCTTCCAAAGAGAGCTTCTTCCTGTCTAACTTGTGCCTTTATTGCCTTCTTGTTCTGCATTCTCATTGGCTCTAAGCCCAGTCACATCATTTCCTCGTCACTGCCTGTCTATATAGACCTCCAGGTCTCTATGGTTGGTACTGGGATTAAAGGAAAACTTCAGCGACAGTGTATAATGGTTAAGGATTAACATGACTTAGGATTCTTTTACTCAGTTACTTTCTGCAAATAGGACTAAGCCCTAAACTAATCCTTATGATTTCATTACTTCTCAGTTTTTCCATCATAACAACTGCAAGCACAACCTTGTTCTGTCTGTTTTCCTCATAGGCATGTGATCATTAAATTCATGTTCCTGATAAATTTCTGTTTACTAAAGGAAATCAGAACATTAGGACCCAACCTAAGGAATGGCATATACAAACTGCTTCAAACCTTGTTTTGTTCCTGAAATATTAGCTTTGGAATTTTCTACAACCCATTTACCTTCTTTGAAATACATTAGGTGGTGGCCGCCTGTGTACTTTTATTTCACAATATTTAAGTTTCACACTACAATATAACATGCTTTTTAAAATTCTATACATCAGAGATAAACCCTTTCTTGATATCCCTGCTGTCATCACTCATAATAGACATATGTAAGCAATGGGAGGGAAGATCTTCATAAAATCTTTTAAAAATATAATTTCTATGTGTACCAATACTTTAGAACATACTGAGCTTTTATGGTTTGATATTTGAAACATAATCAATATTATTTTGGAAAAAAACAGTTTTCCACAAATTTGGAATCCCTGCTCCTTATAACTAGTTTCATTTTACAAATGTTTAATTAATTGATACTTTATACTTCATTATATGATAGTGTATATTTTGATTCCTTGCTAAGTGACTTTGAGGAAAGTACCTGAAATGTAAAATAAAGCTAGGAAAACAGAACAGCCAGGCCAACACATACCAATCAAGATAGATAAGGAATTTTAATAAAATGTGTAAATTCTCAGGTTTATTGGCAGCAGCAAGAAAACAATAAAAACTTCAAAACCTACCTTGTTTTTCTTAATAACACTTCCATTTGTAGCCCAGTTTGTCTTTTAACTCACAACCTACTCATTTCAGCTTATTGAATGCTTGGATCACATTTATTCAGTGTCAAAGATAGACAAATTGCTACTTATTAAACAAAAATAATAAGCCTAATGGGGTGGCACATGCCTATAATCCCTGTTTACAAGAGGCAGAGGAAGGAGTATCATGCTAAATTTGAATAGTGAGGTCCTGGCTAGCCAAGGCTAAAGAGCAAGACTCTGTCTCAAACCACTGAAAATGAACAGAAAAAAAAGCAGTAAGCAAAGCACCTGGTATAATGTGCACACTTTAATCCCTAGCATTGGGGAGGTAGAGACAGGAAGACAATAAGAAAAAGATAATCCATATATGGAGTGAGATTGATATCAGTCTAAGCTTCATGACATTGTCTCCCACAAAAATTAAAAACAGAAGAAATATTTTTAATTAAGATTTATTTTCTGTCTTATGATTTGAGTGTTCCATCTCCTCCTCCATAAATCATTTATAATACTGAAGTTCCCAATATTCTAGAAGAATTAAAACATAACAGTACATTAAACAATACCTAAAACAAAAATTACTAGAGTTAAAAAGTTAACAAAAGGATACTGTCTTAATTAGGGTTTATGTTGCTGTGATAAAACATGATGACCAAAAACTAAGTTGAGGAGGAGAGGGTTTACTTGGCTTACACTTCCACATTGCTGTTCACCAATAAAGGAAGTCAGGACAGTAACTCAAGAAAGGCAGGAACCTGGAGGCAGGAGTGAATGCAGAGGCCAAGGAGGGGTGGTGTTTACTGGCCTGCTCCTCATGGCTTGTTTAGCCTGATCTCTGATAGAACCCAAGACCAGCAGCCCAGAAATGGCACCACCCACAATGAGTTGTGACCTTCCACATCAACCACTAAGTAATGCCTTACAATTGTATGTTATGGAAGCATCTTTTCAACTGAGATTCCTTCCTTTCAGATAACTATAGTTTGTGTGACATAAGATCAGCCAGCACAGATACTGAATACAGTACTCTAAGAGAAAGAAAATATTTCAGCAAATTCTGCAAGTCTTTAAGGTATTCCTAATTTCTTTAACACCTCTCTTTTCTCCATTAATCCACTGAAGTCCTACCTTAAAGATATTTATGAAATTATTCATTGTTACCTAGGTCTGTGTATCTTATTCATACTCAGTAGAATAGTATGAATAATAACTTGTAACTGGCAACACCACACATGTACATAAATTTGAACTTTGGCTCTGGCTTTGAGAGTTGTGTAAACTCAGGTAGCATAACTAGCATCAAGCACTGTTTTCTCCATGCGTTAAATAGATAACAATGTAAACATAGTCACATGATTTCTATATGCCCATGATATGTTGATAGAAGTTACCATATGTGATGGTTAGTAATGATTGTCAACTCATACAAAATGTAATTACCTAGTAAGAGTTATAATGATGGATTTTCTAGATCAGGGTGGCCTATGGGCATGTCTATATTGGATTATCTTGATTATTTTAACTGATATTTGAAGAACCAGCCTACAAGTGAAAGGCACTTCCTTGGGTTTGGGACATTGACGGCATAAGAGTAATAGAGTGCTAGCTGAACACTCTATTACTGAACTAAGCATGCTTGTGTTTATAGTCTCTTTTCTCTGTCTCTGTCTGCCTCTGTGTCTTTCTGTCTTTCTTTCTGTCTCTCTGTCTCTGTCTTTCTCTGTGTCTCTCTTTGCCTTTCTGTTTTTTCTCTGCCTCTCTCTTTCTCTTTGTCTCTCTGCTCCCCTCTCCCTTTCTCCTTTCCTTCCTCCCACTCCTCCCTCTCCCCCTCTCTCTTTCTCTCTCTTTCCTGTCCCTCTCCCTCTCTTCTTGGAAGTGACACCTTTACTTCCCTATACTGATCCTATATTGATGAACTGGAACCTGCAATGATAAGCCAGATAAACCCTTTTCCTCTTAATTGCTTTTTGTCTACATATTTTATCACATAAACAGAAATGATAAAAGGGCTGAGAAAGAAGTCAGAGAAACATCACCCTTTATAATAGCCAAAAATAATATAAAATACCTTGGGTAACACTAACTAAACAAGTGAAGGACCTTTTTGATAAGAACTTTAAATCTCTTAAGAAAGAAATTGAAGAAGATATCAGAAAATGGAAGGATCTCCCATGCTCATGGATAGGTAAGATGAAAATAGTAAAAAAGGCAATCTTACCAAAAGCAATCTACAGATTCAATGCAATCCCCATTAAAATCCCAACACAATTCTTCACAGACTTGGAAAGAAAAATACGCAACTTCATATGGAAAAACAAAAGACCCAGGATAGCTAAAAGAATCCTATATGATAAAGCAATCTTTGGAGGCATCACCATCCCTGACCACAAACACTACTATAGAGCTATAGTAATAAAAACAGCTTGGTACTGGTATAAAAACCGACATATGGACCAATAGAATTGAATTGAAGACCCTGACATTAATCCATGCACATATGAACACCTGGTTTTTGACAAAGGAGCCAAAACTATACAATGGAAAAAAGAAAGTATCTTCAACAAATGATGCTGGCATAACTGGATGTCAATATATAAAAGATTACAAATAGATCCATATCTGTCACCAAGCACAAAACTCAAGTCCAAGTGGATCAAAGACCTGAACATAAATCCAGTTACACTAAACTTAATAGAAAAGAAAGTAGGAAGCACTCTTGAACGCATTGGCACCAGAGACCATTTCCTAAATAAAACACCAACAGCACAGACCCTGAGCACAACAATTAATAAATAGGACCTCTTGAAATTGAGAAGCTTTTGCAGGGCAAAAGACACAGTCAATAAGACAAAAAGACAGCCAACAGAATGGGAAAAGTTCTTCACCAACCCCACATCTGACAGAGGATTGATCTCCACAGTATATAAAGAACTCAAGAAACTAGACATCAAAATACTGAACAGTCCAATAAAAAAATGGGCTAAAGAGCTAAACAGAGAATTCACAAAACAAGAATCACAAATGACTGAAAGACATTTAAAGAAATGCTCAACATCCTTAATCATCAGAGAAATGCAAATCAAAATGACTCTGAGATACCACCTTACACCTGTCAGAATGGCTACGATCAAAAACATCAATGGCAGTCAATGTTGGAGAGGATGTGGAGCAAAGGGAACACTCCTCCACTGTTGGTGGGAATGTAAACTTGTACTGTGGAAATCAGTATGGCAGTTTCTCAGAAAATTAGGAATCGAACTACCTCAAGACCCAGCCATCCCACTCTTGGGCATATACCCAAGGAATGCTGATTTATACCATAAAGATACATGCTCAGCTATGTTCGTAGCAGCACTATTTGTAATAGACAGAACCTGGAAACAACCTAGATGCCCATCAACAAAAGAATGGATGGAAAAAATGTGGTACATATACACAATGGAGTACTACTCAGCAGAGAAAAACAATGATAGCATGAAATTTGCAGGCAAATGGATGGAACTAGAAAAAATCATCCTGAGTGAGGTAACCCAAACCCAGAAAGACAGTCATGGTATGTACTCACTCATAAGTGTATTCTAGATATAAAATAAAGAACAATCAGACCGCAACCCATAGAACCACAGAAGCTATATATATATAGCATGGAGGTCCCTAGGACGACTATGGCTTATAATAAATTTCGGTTTTACTCAATTATTGAAAAAAAATAGCCAAATGAATGGAAACACATGAACTATGTACCAAAGGCTGAGGGGCCCCCAGCTGGATCAGGCCCTCTGAATAGGTGAGACAGTTGATTGGCTTGATCAGTTTGGGAGGCAACTAGGCAGTGGGACCAAGTCCTGTGCTCATTGCATGAATTGGCTGTTTGAAACCTGGAGCTTATGCAGGGACGCTTGGCTTAGTCTGGGAGAAAGGGACTGGACCTGCCTGGACTAAGTCTACCAGGTTGATCGCAGTCCTCAGGGGAGGATTTGCCCTGGAGGAGGTGGGAATGGGGGTAGCCTGGAGGTAAGGGGAGGGAGAGGGAGGGGGGAGAATAGGGGAACCCGTGGCTGATAGGTAGAACTGAATGGTATTATAAAATAAAATAAAAGAAAAGAAAAAAAAAAGAATAGAAATTGCTACAGATCCGGAATGTATGCTACAGGTGCTTATACCATGAAATAATATAATAACTAAAGTGTAATTGAACGAAATGTTCTAAGATGAGAAAATTTGGTTCACAAAAAGCAAATGAAAACTATTTACATAAATATAATCAACAATTTTTTACTACTTTCTTAATTTCTGTAGCATTGGTAAATGTTTAAAAAATGGCATGGAATAAAGTAGATTAGTGAATTTTCTGCTGTGTTTTCTGTATTTTTTACAATTTTATTTGGAATCACTGGTTTTTAAAATTATCTGTAGTCTAAATAAATCATTGAAAAGTTGCCAGCCACAAACTTTGTCCTTAAAGGTTCTCAGTCTTTCAGAATTATCAGTATTAGAAAGCAAACTTTGAAAATATCTGAAGTGTTCAGTAGAAATTGTTTAGAAACATTTTTAAGCTTAAGTAACAATAAAGCAAAGCATTATAATAAAATACCCTGACAATATACAGAGTATGCTTCGGGTTTCTATAAGAAAAAGTGGGGTTTTTTCTTTGTATCTATTCTTTTCTTATACAATGCATCATGAATGCATTCTCCTTCCTTCCACTCCTCCCAATTCTCATTCCACCTACCCAATCTCCCAGAGCCACTCCTTTCAGAAAAGAGCAGGCCTTCCAGGGATATCAATTAAACACTGAATGACTTGTTTTCCAAGGGACCTGAGTCGGCTTTCTGCAGTACCCTATATGGGCCACAAGAGGGCAGAAGAACAATGTAATAGTTTTTTTTTTTTTTTTTTTTTTTTTTTTTTTTTTTTTTATGACGTCCGAGGAAACCAGGCACCTTAATTTTCACCAAATGTTACTCTTAAATCCTAGCATCACAGTGTATCACTTCTAGTTATTCACATTCTACATATAAATTACACTATTGGTAAAAAATGAAAATGCAAATGACAATGATAAGGGTATTAAAGCTTCATATATGTACACACAAACAGAAACATATACATGTATATATACATATTTATTCATGTATTTTTACTTATGCTATAGAGAGTTCTCATGTTAATACTATCAATATGACTGGATTATTTTGATTTAATTTAATAATTTAGTAGAGTTGACCTTTCCATCTATATCCCCCAGGATGGTGCCATGAAAGAAACAAACTCAACTGGAATGTTTAAAAATTAAAATCTATGACCTATGAGGATGCTTTCAAGAGCTCCTGGTATAAACCACTGATGTTATCTATCAATGAAGAATCTCAAGGCTCTGAAAAAAATATCCCAAACTTGGTATGGTAAGACAGTTGTAAGGATAGGATGCATGTTTTCTGCCACCTACATTAGTGTGGTGATAATCACAAAACACTCATGGTTTTACAAATCATATACAGGTGGTAACAATCTTGGTTTTGCTTTGCCCTGGCATCAGAGACTCAACTCTATGTAGTAACACTCTAAAGTAATGCCTATTATGGGGAACCACAGGGCAGGAGGACTGGGTGTACTGTAAGATCCTATCTCAAACAGACAGAAAGTGAGATGCCAGAGTATGTTTCTTGCTCATTCCACAAAAGGAAACAGAAATCACCAATTAAACACTGGTCAGATATAAACCCTGCAGGTTCCTTAATCTTAAATGTTCATTTTTAGAACTGTAAAAAAATTAAATATTATTTAAAAACCCAGTTTATGCTATTCTGTGAGAGAACCTCACATAAAGGTGAACAACATCCAATTTTTGGTATACCATACATGCAAGGTCCCAATTTACTTTACTTCCTCCTTAGTCCCATTGTGTGGCTAAGATAATTTCCTCTAAGATAAAACACTCCATCTTGTAAGAAATTCAATAAGACTCAGGATGATCTAACCTTAGGATCTAAAAAGGGTGCAACATGCCATCTTGCAGGAAAGCTCATTAAAATTCAAGTGTATACATTTATACATTTTCTAACAATTAATGAATAAAGCAGCTCTGAATTTGAAAGAGAGCAAGAGGGGTATTGAGAAGATTGGGAAGAAAGAGAAGGAGGAAATGATATAATTTTAAAAAATGTAAAACAAGTACTAAGAAACAAAGATGAAAAAACACATAAACAGACAACTGAAAAAAAACAGAATAATAATTTAAAGAGGCCTCAAGAAGTAAACATCTCAAAAGCTTCAGGCTGTTCCTGAAAATGACAAGATTCACTAGGTTCCCCTGTCCCCAAGCTTATATACCTAGTAAGGACTACTAACTGACAGACTCAGACCAGAACAGCTACCTGGAAGAGGTTCACATGAACTGAGCTTCCTAGAGGAGACACTCTACAACCTGTTGAGCTGCCTGCAAATTATACAATGAGTCTTGGCTTCCAGGTTTTAGGAGATGCCATTCATGTTTCATTGTACTTTCATTGATGTAGTTGCCTTTGAGTCATTTCTGCTTCTTTAAGTAACCCCATACCCATACCCATACTCCTGTATGTAACCTCAATAAAACATTTTGGTTCACTAAGTTTGACTTTGGTGGTTGGTATCTTTACTTAAGTCTATCACAGATCCCTTATCTTGGATATGTTGCCATCTTTCCAGGAAGTGGAAATTTCAGAAGCTGGTAATAATTTTATAAGGTAACTCTGTTCCAGAGTAAGGACATCAAATATTGGGAGGAATTGACTTATAAGTTTGGGTAATATCTATGGTGATGTGGTAACAGAAGCATGTGGCTTTGGTGCAGGGTTATTCCTGTCAATGCCCTCTAGTGCTTGAGTTACAGGAGAATGGCACTGTTTTATTGTACTTTAGTCACAACAGAAAAATTACTCTCTTCTGTTATCTTGTAGTGTGATGCTGGTGACTAACACTGAGTGTTTAGATTTCCTTCCTGTTTACTGGTTGTAATTAATCCTTCCTTTGTGTGTGTGTGTGTGTGTGTGTGTGTGTGTGTGTGTGTGTGTGTGTTGTTCAGTCATCTAAGTGAAAAGTGCATACAGACAATGCCTATAAAATATGAAAAATAATAAGACACTAAAATTTAGTCAATTCACCAACTTGCTTAGAACACAGTCTCACAAATATCTAGATTTTTGTGTGCTTCTCTTTCTCATCTCCTTCTGATCTCCAATAGCAACATGATTAATGACAACTTGGCACTTATTAGACTAGAGGATGGCTCACCCAGTCAAGTTCTTGCTGCACAAGCATGAGGACCTGAGTTAAGGTCCCAAGAACCCACCCAAAAAGCATGCACAGTGGCATTCTCCTGTAACTCAAGTACTAGAAGGTGTTGACAGGAATAACATTGCACCAAAACCACATAATGTTTTCATTACCACATCATCATAGATATTACCCAAACCTATAAGTCAATTCCTCCCTGTATTTGATGCCTTTACTCTGGAATACAGTTACCTTATAAAATTATTACTACCTTCTGAAATTTCTCATCATGATATGCTGATTTTGGCAAGAAATTTAAAGAAAATTAAAAAAAAAAAACTTTTATCTTGTCCAGCATCTAGTAATGGTGATGATATGTTCCTCTTCAATTGGCAACTATGGTAAATTAAATGAATTTGTCCCACAAAAATCCTAAAACATTGCTGAAGGAAACTTAGTTTTGTCATTGTAAATTATTCTGTGATTATTTTGTTAATATATCTTGATAATGTCTGATCTATTTTATATGTAGATATTCCATAAAGACCTGTGTACAAAAACCTAAAACTATGTAAGACACTCTTGGATCTTGGTGGAAATTTTAAGAATTGGGTCCTAGTGGAAAATTTTCAGCTCTTTAGCAGTGTTCTTTGGGAGGGGAAGTTAGGTTTCAGTTCTTCCTTTTCCCTCTCTGCTACAGTTGAACAATAAGGAATAATGGTGTACCAGTCTCCATATATCTTATCTAACTGCTTCCTGCCTGTTATGAGGTAAGTAGTTTTCCAGAAGATAATGCTTTGCCACAGTCATATATCCAAAAGACCTAACCTAGTCATTGACTGAATTCTCCAAAACTATGAGGGAAATAAAGATTCTCTCTTTGTAAATTTATTATGTTATGTGTTCAATCCTTACATGGCTTGGATTCTGGAACCCTGAACGGGGTAACTATAAAATGAAGAAAGTACACACACATGTAGAGAAAAGCTGGGATTGAGTTATCTGGGCTCTCAGATGGAGAAGCCAGGGCTCCCTCAAAGATCGCAGTGTTTATTATATGCTGTAGAACAGGGAGACAGGGTTATTGTACACAGATGAACAAGATGGTAGAATTGTCACATGAAGACAAGCAAGTAGCCAGGTTTAGCTACTCTTGAAAGGAGAAGTCTTTGTAGGGAAGCCATCTCAGGCTGTAAAGACTGGGTGGAGAAAACTACTGTAGGTATTTTTTTTTCACACACTGCCAACATTTGCATCTCTCAGACCAGAGGAAAGCTTTAATATCTCTCTGAGCCTCACTGGGGAAGGCTTTGTCACTCCCAGGGCCATGTTCTCGTTAAGCAATATACATTCACTCTGAACTTCATTCACTCCATTCAATTATTTACATTACTTGTTAACAGTGACAGAAGCTAAATAATGTGATGGTTAGTGCCTCTATATTCATTATAACTTTGTCATATGATGTTGATTTTTACACCAATTTTACCCACTGTTGTTTTTAAGTTTGCTGATTTCTGTACACAAATTGATACTTTTAAAAGCTCATTTGTATGAAATTTAAACTTATTCCACAGGACTAAAGAGATGGCTCAGCAGTTAAGAATACTTATTGCTCTTTCAAAAGACTGTGATTAGATTCTAATTAACTCTCTGAAACTCCAGTTACAGAGGATTTGATGCGCTCTTTTGGTCTCTGGGGATACTGCATGCACATGGTGCCTAAACATGTTTGCAGGCAAAAACACCAACACACATCAAATAAAAATACATATTTATTTAAAACTTATTTGTAGCTAGAGTTTTCCTGCCTTGCCCATAGTCAGGACAAATCTTTGTCACCCACCAGTCAGTCCGATAGCCACTCAGAACCAAACAAGTAAACACAGAGACTTATATTGCTTATAAACTGTATGGCTGTGGCAGGCTTCTTGCTAACTGTTCTTATAGCTAAAATTAATCCATTTCCATAAATCTATACCTTGCCATGTGGCTCATAGCTTACCAACATCTTCACATGCTGCTTGTCTTGGTGGTAGCTTACAGTGACTCCTTCTGCCTTCCTATTCTTTCTTTTCTCCTCTCTGTTAGTCCTGCCTATACTTCCTGCCTAGACACTGGCCAATCAGTATTTTATTTATTGACCAATCAGAGCAACACATTTGCCATACAAAACATACCACAGCATTTATTCAATTCATTTTCTAAAGAGGGGATGATAAAACAGAGAATTATGAATATAAAAGAGTTGGGGTAAGACTATATAGCTCGGTTAGTATAACTCTTACTTTGTATATTTGAAGTACTGGGTAATAAATGTGGTGACAAAGCACATATAACTGTTTCTGTATAGTGTTTTCTCTAAAAGAGCAACAGATCTTTAATTACAATGAAGACATTGATTTTTCTACCAGCTCAGAATTCATCCATTATCAATTTATTTGATTATAATAATATTACTTTTCTCATTGCTGTGACAAAATACCTGGGAAAAAGCAATTTAAGAACACAAGTTTTGAGATGAGTGATTCTTCTCCCACTTAGAGAGTCCTACCTCTAAGGACCTAGGACCTAACTCATAACTCACACAACTTGTGCCTGTGAACCCTCACCCATCACTGCCACAGTTGCTAGGCAGCAGGTAAGACACATTTGGGCAGGCTTCCCAACAAAAACCTATGATTGGACCCTGCAATCTACAAGACCCATGCCCTACTCCAAACTCACCCATCCCCCTGAGACATCAACTGCTCACTGAGACACAGAATGCACTAGCTCAGTTTGGACCAAGTGCAGCCCCCTGAGACACAGAATCCCCTAGCTTCAATCAGACTAAGAGCTACAATTGGACCAAGAGTGGCCTCCTGAGATACAGACATAGAAAGCACAGACTGGACCAAGGGTAGCTCTTTCAGACACAGGCACCTGTTATACCTATTAGAGGGAGAGATGGGTAGATGACAGTGTAAAAATAAATACAACATAAAGAGCAATATGGTGCCACCAGAAACTAGAGGTGCTACAACAGCAAGACCTGAACATAACAAAGTAGAAGAAGCAGAAGAAAGTGATCTTAAAAATAAGTTCATGAAGATGATAGGGGTCTTTAAAGGGGAAATGAAAATTTCCCTTAAAGAAATTGAGGAAAACAGGAACAAAAAATAGAATAAATCAATAAAACCCATAGAGAATGCCAAGATGAAGCAATTAAACAGGTGAAGGAAACAGTTCAAGACCTGAAAATTGAAATAGAAGCAATGAAGAAGAAACAAACCAAAGGAATGCTGGAAATAGAAAATCTGAGTAAACAAACAGGAACTACAGATGCAAGCATAACAAACAGAATACAAGAGATGGAAGAGAGAATTTCTGGTGTGGAGGATAAGATAAAGGAAATAGATTCACCAGTCAAAGAAAACACAACCCCCCCCCCAAAAAAAACCATAGCACAAAACATGCAGGAAACCATGAAAAGGCCAAACCTAAGAATAATAGAGATAGAAGAAGAAGAACATCCAACTCAAAGGCATAGAAATTATATTCAACAAAATCACAGAAGAAAACTTTCACAACTTAAAAAAGGAATCACCTGGGAAGATACAGGAGGAATATAAAATACCAAATAGACGAGACCCCCAAAAAATGTCTCCTCATCACATAATAATTAACTAAACATAAAGAATAAAGAATATTAAGAGCACCAAAAGAAAAAGGCCAAGTGACTTATAAAGCCTGACTCATCAGAATAACATCTGACTTCTCAATGGAGACTCTGAAAGCCAGAAGGTCCTGAACAGATGTAATGCAGACACTAAAAAACTATGGATGCCAGCCCAGAATAGTATACCCAGCAAAACTTTCAGTTACCATAATGGAGTGAATAAGACATTCCAAGATAAAAACAGATTTAAACAATATCTATACACAAATCCAGTCCTACAGAAAATAATAGAAACAAAACTACAACATAAAGAAGTTAGGTGCACCCATGAGATCGCAGGTAATAGATAAACCAACAGAAGCAAATACCAAAGCATGGAAACACACATACCCTATCACAAAAATATAACAACAAATAACAATCACTGGTCACTAATATCTCTTAATATCAATGGACTCAATTCACATATGAAAAGACATAGTATAACAGAATGGGTATGAAAACAGGAACCATCTTTCTGCTGCATACAAGAAACACATCTCAACTTCGAAGAAAAATACTATCTCAGAGTAAAAGGCCTACTTCGTATCTAAGAAGATAGACTTCAAACTAAAATCAATCAAAAGAGACTGGGAAGGCCATCACATATTCATCACAGGAAAAATCTACTAAGATGATATATCAACACACCCTCCAAGACTGCAACTATTCCCTGAGACAGAACTTGCCAGTGTTCCATTGAACTAAGAGGTGAGTCTTTGTCTAGGTGTGGCCCAGGGGCACAACCCTGTGTCCCCATACCACCACCCATTGCAGTCCCAATCTCAAGCCAATAGGCAGGCCTCTTGTACACTGGTCAGACTACCACCATCCCCCACCAGATGCCTAAACCCAAAAGCTCAACCTCCCCCAAATCCCACCCACCCTCTGAGACTGTAACTGTTCCCCGAAACAGAGCCCACCAGGACCTGAGTAGACAAAGAGGTGAGTCTTTATCCTCATACCTGAACACCCCAGCCCTTAGGCTTTGGGACCAGGGACACAATCCTGCACCCCCACACCACCACCCACTGGAGTCCCAGTTACAGGCCAGTCAGCAGGCAGACCTCCTGAAGACAGGTCAGACTACCACCATTCCCCACCAGACCCTCTAACCCACAAGCCCCACCACTCCCTACCCAACCAAGATTGCAGTTACTCCATGAGACAGAGCCCATGAGTGGCAATTGGACTAAGAGCTGCTCCCTGAGACAAAGAGTCCATCAACACCAATTAGATCAAGAGCTCCCACTGGACCAAGAGTATCAAACAGACCAAGAGAGGCTCCCTCAGACACAGATACCACTTGCACCACATGGAGTAAGAGATGGATAAATGCCAGTGCAAAAATACAGTCAACAACATAAAAACCAATATGGCTCCATCAGAACCTACATCAGCAAGATCTGAACATCCCAACACAGAAGAAACAGAAGAAATCAACCTTTAAAATGACCTAAAGATGATGTTAGAGATCATTAAAAGAGGAAATGAAAAATTCCCTTCAAGAAATTGAGGAAAAGTCAAACAAAAAAATGGAAGAAATCAGTAACTCCCTTGAAAGCCAAGAGAAAGCAATAAAACAGATGAGGGAAACAGACACTGTTTCGAGATTTGAAAACTGAAATACAGGCAATAAAGAATACACAAACTGAGGTAATGCTGGAAGTGGAAAATCTGAGTAAACAAACAGGAACTATAGATGTAAGCATAACTAACAGAATGCAAGAGATAGAAGAGCAGATCTCTGGCATTGAAGATATGATAGAAGAAATAGATTCATCAGTCAAAGAAAACACTAAAGGCAACAAAGTCATGACCCAAATTGTCCAGGAAATTTGGGACACCATGAAAAGACCAAACCTAAGAATAATAGGTGTAGAAGAATACCAATTCAAAGGCACAGAAAATATATTCAACAAAGCCATAGAAGAAAACTTTCCTAACCTAAAGAAGAAAATGCCTATAAAGATAAAAGAAGGTTACAGAATACCAAATAGACTGGATCCAAAAAAAAAGTTCCCTTGCCACATAATAATCAAACCATAAAGAAAAAATATTAAGAGCTGCAAAGGAAAAAGGCCAAGTAACATATAAAGGCAGAACAATAAGAATAACACCTGACTTCTCAATGGAAACTCTAAAAGCCAGAAGGCCCTGGAGGTTATGCAGACACTAAGAGACCGTGGATGCCCAACCAGACTATTATACCCAGCAAAACTCTCAATCAACATAGATGGAGTAAACAAAATATTCCACTATAAAACCAGATTTAAACAATATCTCTCCACCAATCCAGCCCTACAGAAAACACTAGCAGGAAAAATCCAACCTAAGGAAGTTAGATACACCCATGAAAACACAGGCAATAGATAGTCCCATCCCAACAAGTACCAAAGAAGGGAAACACAACACTACCACCAAAAAATAGCAGGAATTAACAATTACTGATCATTAATATCTATTAATATCAATGGTCTCAATTGACCTATAAAAATACACAGGATAACAGAATGAATTTGAAAACAAGATCCATCCATTTGCTGTATAAAAGAAACACACCTCAACTTCAAAGACAAATACTACCTCAGAATAAAAGGCTGGGAAAAGACTTTCCAATCAAATGGATTTAAGAAGAAAGTTGGTGTGACTATCCAAATATCTAATAAAATTGACTTCAAACTAAAATCAGTCAAAAGACATCAGAAAAGACATTACATATTTATCACAGGGAAAATCTGACAAGATGAAGTCTCAATTTTGAATATTTATGCCCCAAATACAAGGGCACCCACATTTGTAAAAGAAACATTACTAAAACTTAAATCACACATCACACCCCATACACTCGTAGTGGGAGACTTCAACAACCCACTCTCACCAATGGACAGGTCTGCAGAGAGAAACTTAACAGGGAAATAAGGGAACTAACAGACATTATGACTCAAATGAACTTAATGGATATCTACAGAATATTCCACCCAAACAAAAGAGAATATACATTCTTTTCAGCACCTTGTGGAACCTTTTCTAAAATCAACCACATGCTTGGTCACAAATCAAATCTCAACAGATGCAAAAAAATTTGAAATAACCTCCTGTATCTTATCAGACCACCCTGGCTTAGAGTTAGATTTTAACAACAACAAAAATTACAGAAAGCCTACAATCTCATCGAAACAGAATAATGCCCAATTGAATCATTAATGGGTCAAGGAAGAAATAAAGAAAGAAATTAAAGATTTCCTAGAATTTAATGAAAATGAATGTACAACATACCCAAATATACGGTACACTGTGAAAGCAGTACTAAGAGAAAAGGCCATACCATTAAATGCCCACATAAAGAAGATAGAGAAATCACATACCAGTGACTTAACAGCACACCTGAAAGCTCTAGAACAAAAAGAAGCAAATTCACCCAGGAGAAACAGATGCCAGGAAATAATTAATTGAGGGCTGAAATCAATAAAATAGAACCAAAGAGAAAAATACAAAGAATCAATGAAATAAAGAATTGGTTCTTTGTGAAAATCAACAAGATAGACAAGTGCTTATCCAAATTAACCAAAAAGCAGAGAGAGCATCCAAATTAACAAAATCAGAAATGAAAAGGGAGACATAACAACAGACAATGAGGAAATCCAGAGAATAATCAGGTCATACTTTAAAAACCTGTACTCCACAAAATTAGAAAATCTGAAAGAAATGGATGATTTTCTGGATAGGTACCACATACCAAAGTTAAATCAAGACCAGATAAAATATCTAAAATAACCCCTAAGAAAATAGAAATGGTCATTAAAAAGTCTCCCAACCAAAAAAAAAAGCCCAGTCCCAGATAGTTTCAGTGCAGAATTCTACCAGACTTTCAAAAAAACTAATACCAATAATTTTCAAATAGTTACACATAATAGAAAATGAAGGAACATGACTAAACTTTTTATGAGGCTATAGTAACCCTGATACCCAAAACACACAAAGATGAAACAAATAAAGAGAATTACAGACTATTCTCTCTCATGAACACTGATGCAAAAATACTCAATAAAATATTGGCAAGCAGACTCCAGGAACACATCATAAAAATTATCCACCATGACCAAGTAGGCTTCATGCCAGCGATGCAAGGATGGTTCAATATATGAACATCTGTCAATTTAATACACCATATAAATAAACTGAAAGAAAAAAACACATGATCATTTCATTAGATGCTGAAAAAAACCTTTGATGAAATCCAATACCCCATCATTATAAAGGATCTAGAGAAATCAGGAATAAAAGGAACATACCTAAACATAATAAAGGCAGTTAACAGTAAGCCAACAGCCAACATCAAATTAAATGGAGAGAAACTCAAAGCAATTCACTAAAATCAGGAACAAGACAAGGCTGTCCACTCTCCCCATACATATTAAACATAGTACTTGAATTTCTAGCTTGAGTAATAAGACAACAAAAGGAGATAAAGGGGACACAAATTAAAAAGGAAGAAGCCAAACTTTTCCTATTTGCAGACAATATGATTGTATACATAAATGACCCCAAAAATTCTACCAAGCAACTCCTACAGCCCATAAACTCCTTCAGTAAGGTAGCAGAATACAAGATTAACTGAAAATATCAGTAGCCCTCCTATATACAAATGATAAATGGGCTGAGAAAGAAATCAGAGAAACATCACCATTTACAATAGCCACAAATAATATAAAATACCTTGGGGTAACTGTAACTGAGCAAGTGAGGGACCTGTATGATAAAAACGTTAAGTATCTGTAAAAGAAATTGAATACGATATCAGAAAATGGAAAGATCTCCCATGCTCATGGATAGGCAGGATTAACATAGTAAAAAAAGGCAATCTTACCAAAAGCAATGTACAGTTTCAATGCAATCCCCATCAAAATTCCAAAACAATTCTTCACAGACCTGGAAAGAACAATACTCAACTTTATATGGAAAACCAAAAAAAAAAAAAAAAAAAAAAAAAAAAACAAACAAAATACAAGGTAGCTAAAAGAACCTCTGGAAGCATCACAATCCCTGACTTCAAGTTGTACTATAGAGCTACAGTAATAAAAACAGCTTGGTACTGTCATGAATACCAACATGTGGACCAATGAAATCAAATTGAAAACACTGACATTAATCTGTAGACCTATGAATATATGATTTTTGACAACAAAGCCAAAACTATACCGTGGGGAAAAAAGCATCTTCAACAAATGGTACTGGCATGGCTGGATAATAACATGCAGATGATCGTAAATACATCCATATCTGTAGCCATGCACAAAACTCAAGTCCAAGTGGATCAAAGACCTAAATATAAATCCAGCTACACTTGATAGAAGAGAAAGTAGGAAGTAGTCTTGAATGCTTTGGCACAGGAGAACACTTCCTAAATATAACACCAGTAGCACAGACACTGAGAACAGCAATTAATAAATGGAACCTCCTAAAACTGAAAAGCTTTTGTAGAGCAAAGGACATGGTCAATATGACAAACTGACAGCCTACAGAATGGGAAAAGATCTTCACCAACCCCACATCTGGCAGAGAGCTGATCTCAAAAATATATAAAGAACTCAAAAAGCTAGACTTCAAAATAATGAACAATCCAATTAAAAAATGAGCTACAGAGCTTAACAGAGAATTCTCAACAGAAGAAACTCATATGGCTGAAAGATATTTAAGGAATTGCTCAAAATCATTAGTCATCAGAGAAATGCAAATCAAAATGACTCTGAGATATCATTTTCTAAAGTTTACCCCAAAACCTGGTTCCAGATTTGTTTTTATTAATAAGACCTTTTAAGATCCGTGCTAAACTCATAGACAAATGAAGAAATTTGTATCCAAAATGATTCTAAATTTAGCCAACTTGGTTTATTTTTTACACATTATTATCATTACAAATTAAAAACATGGTACATTTATGTCCTTTCCATTAGAAATGTATTATGTGAAGTGAGGTATATAATCTTACTTTTTCTCATGTCACAGGAGTCACATGATTGATCATTACCTTGTGGTTTACAAAATTTGGTTTTATATAAGGAGATTAAGGGGATACAAACCAGAAAGAAAGAAGTCAAGCTTTCCCTATTTGCAGATGACATGATAGTATACATGAGTGACCCCAAAAATTCAACCAAGGAAATGATACAGCTTATAAACACGTTCAGCAACATAGCAGGATACAAGATCAACTCAAAAAAATCAGTAGCCCTCCTATATACAATTGATAAACAGGCTGAGAAGGAAATCAGAGATACATTACCCTTTACAATAGCCAAAAATGACATAAAATACCTTGGGGTAACACTAACCAAGCAAGTGAAGGAACTATATGACAAGAACTTTAAGTCCCTGAAAAAAAGAAATTGAAGAAGATATCAGAAAATGGAAAGATCACCCATGCTCATGGATAGGCAAGATTAAAACAGTAAAAATGGCAATGTTACCAAAAGCAATCTACAGATTCAATGCAATCCCCATGAAAATACCAACACAATTCTTCACAGACCTGGAAAGAATAATACTCAATTTCATATGGAAAAACAAAAATCCCAGGGTAGCCAAAAGAATCCTGTACAATAAAACAACCTCTGAAGGCTCACCATCCCTGACCTCAAGCTCTACTATAGAGCTACAGTAATAAAAGCAGCTTGGTATTGGCATAAAAACCAACATGTGGAACAATGGAATGGAATTGAAGACCCTGACATTAATCTGCACACCTGTGAACATATAATTTTTGACAAAGAAGCCAAAAGGGTACAATGGAAAAAAGAAAGCATCTTCAACAAATGGTGCTGGCATAACTGGATGTCAATGTGTAGAAGGCTGCAAATAGATCCATATCTGTCACCGTGCACAAAACTTAAGTCCAAGTGGATCAAAGACCTCAACATAAATCCAGCTACTCTGAACCTGCTAGAAGAGAAAGTAGGAAGTCGTCTTGAACACTTTGGCAGAGAAGATCACTTTGTAAATATAACACCAGTAGCAGAGACACTGAGAGAAACAATCAATCAGTGGAACCTCTTGAAACTGAGAAGCTTTTGTAGAAAAAAGGACACCCGTCAACAAGACAAAGCAACAGCCTACAGAACAGGAAAAGGTCTTCACCAACCCCACATCTGTCGGAGGACTGATATCCAGAATATATAAAGAACTCAAGAAATTAGACATCAAAATGCCCAACAGTCCAATTAAGAAATGGGCTATAGAACTAAACAGAGAATTCTCAACAGAGGAAGCTCAAATGGCTGAAAGACATTTAAGGAATTGCTCAGCATCCCTAATCATCAGGGAAATGCAAATCAAAACGACCTTGAGATACAACCTTACACCTGTCAGATTGGCTAAGATAAAAAAGCACTGAAGACAGTTTATGCTGGAGAGGATGTGGAGCAAGGGGAACTCTCCTCTACTGATGTTGGGAATGCAAACTTGTACATCCTCTTTCAAAATCAATATGGAGCTTCCTTAGAAAATTGGGAATCAATCTCTCCCAAGACCCAGCTATACCACTCTTGGGCATATACCCAAGGAATGCTCAATTATACCACAAGGGCACCTGCTCAGCTATGTTCATATCAGCATTGTTTGTAATAGCCAGAACCTGGAAACAACATAGATGCCCTTCAACTGAAGAATGGATAAATAAAATGTGGTACATATACACAATGGAGTACTACTCAGCAGAGAAAAACAATGACATCTTTAGGTTTGCAGGCAAATGGATAGATCTAGAAAAAAAATCATCCTGAGTGAGGTAACCCAGACTCAGAAAGACAAACATGGTATGTACTCACTCATAGGAGGATACTAGATGTAAAACAAAGATGACTAGACTGCTACTCACAACTCCAGGGAGGCTACCTAGAAAACAGGACCCTAAGTAAGACACAGGGATTGCACAATGTCAGAGAAATGGATAAGATCTACGTGAACAACATGGACGTGAGTGGGGGTAATGAAGGGCAAGGGTCGAGAGAAACAAAGCTTAGGGGAGCCAGAGATTCTAGCTGGATCAAGAACAGAGAGGGAGAACAAGGAATAAGAGACCATGATAAATGAAGACCACATGGGAATAGGAAGAAGCAAAGTTCTAGAGAGGTCCCCAGAAGTCCACAAAGATACCTCCACAACAGACTACTGGCAATGTTTGAGAGAAAGCCCGAACTGTCCTACTCTGGTGATAGGATGGCCAAACACCCTAACTTTCCTGCTAGAAATCTCATCCAATGACTGAGGGAAGTGGATGCAAAGATCCATAGCCAGGCCCCAGGTGGAGCTCCAGGAGTCCAATTGGCAAGAAAGAGGAGGAACTGTGTGAGTGAGTATTGTTGAGACATAGCTTGCAAAAAGCACAGGGACAAATAGCCAAACTAGTGGAAACACATGAACTATGAACCAACAGATGAGGTTGCCCTCAACTGGATCAGGCCCTCTGGATAAGTGAGACAGTTGATCAACTTGGACTGTTTTGGAGGCACCCAGGCAGTGGGACCGTGACCATGCATGAGCTGGCTGTTTGGAACCTGGGGCTTTTACAGGGACACTTTGTTCAGCCTGGGAGGAGGGGACTGGACCTGCCTGGACTGAATCTACCAGGTTGACCTGAATCCCCAGGGGAGTCTTTGCCCTGGAGGAGATGGGAAAGGGGGGTGGACTGGGGGAAAGTTGGGAGAGCAGGAGGGGGGAATCTGTGACTAATATGTAAAATTAAATTATAAAATAAAAAATTTGGTTTTGAAATTATGCTTAACAGTAACTTAGTACAGATATTGGTAATATCTCCCTGATTGCTTCTGTTTGCTGGTAACTGTTATGATATTAACTTCTCATCTGAGACATAGTTTTTCCTAGAGTGTCAGTTTATCCTAAAAAGCCACATAGGCTAGCCCTCTAAATACACAGGAATGTCCTCCTCACCCTTGAAAATCCCAGTGTGGTTCTAGTTTCATTTTCTTGTGCTTTTGTCAGTACATTTTTTGGTATTATTCAATTTCAGTTTCTAAGAATCTTGCCATTCATATCCAATACTCATAATGAAGTAGTTTTAAAACATTGTACCAATCCCCACCTTTGACTTCTGTTTCTGTTTGGTCTCTGGAAATGCCTCTTATTCTTTCCAATACCAACTGTAAGTTTTAAAAGAAGTTTGGGGGAGGGGGGATCTGTGGGTGGTATGTGGAGTTAGTAGAAAATTTCTTAATAAAGAAAAATGAAAAAAAGAAGTCTGACTCCATTCCTGTTTCTCTTATAATTTAAAATATTTATTTTATATTTTTGTAGAATAGTTGTCAAGTTATTTAAAACATATGCCCAGAAGAAAATTAGTAAGACCTTCTTCAAACTTAGCCTCAGAATATGACAATTTCAATAGGATTAATCAAAAAAATAAAATAGTATTTAAAAGGGAAACTTTTCCCTCACTCTATTTTTATCTCAAATATGTGCCTACTGTCAGGGCTAACAATTCAAGAAATGATTTTCATAAATGCCTTAAATTCAAAAAAGTGAATCATGACATATAAATTAACATAAAAGTGTAAAGAAGCCAGAAAATTCTACCTTCATTTTCCCCTTTTGAGACAAATTTATAATATCCCTGAAGTATCCTCTTTCAATATGCCTCATGCGTGCATTAATCAGGAGATAGTTGTGCTGAATCTCAATATGATACAAAAAGTAAAGTAAGGTAGTTACATCTCTACACTAGTATTTAACTGTCAGGAGCAAAACCCACACAAAGTATTTTTGAGAAATTCTCAGAGTGCTTATGAGGTACATGATGTACTACCTCTAAATCCTGGCCTTTGAAAGAATTAAAGGAACAATATCTGTTTGATCTCTCACCTCCATCTAAGGCATGTCATAAGATGCTCATTTAATACCACCCTTCATATACCCTGATGAAAGGAACATACTTGGTACAGAAGATACCAGAAGACACAGAAGAATCTGAACAAACAACCTCATACCCATCTAGTTTATTTCTGGTTACTCATACTTATTCCCAGCTACTTCTTTCTCCATCCATCTCAGACATAAAAATACACAGAGCTCCCTATTTCTTGAGGTACTCATTTCTGAAGGTTCTCAGGTCACATAAAACAATGAAATTACATGATTTCCTTCTATTAATCATGTGCTTAGTCAGTCATTAGTCATCAAATTAGCATAGGTGAGGATAGAATTTCTTCCTTCCACAATATTTACCATTGTCTTATCATGACCCTTACTTATTGCTGATTATCTACTAAATAGAAATCCATGTATTACTTTCTCTTTCAGAAAGAAAGCCTTCATTACCACAAGCATACATAGTATTTTTATATTAGGTAGAAAAACTACTAGGCACTCCAAATTAATATTATTGGAATCCATTCTGAGGTAACAGTATCAGAAATATGATGATTACTGGTGGGGAGTATCTGCCTTTCAGTTTTCAGTGGCATATAACTGAAATTTAACATGATTTTTCCAAAATAATGAACCCGCTGATGCTTTACTTCTTGGGACAAAATTGAGTTTTCTGTAATTGTCACTATGTTAATATGACACCCTTTGAAACTGATGGGTTTGGTGTCTCTGTTGTCAAAAACTGCAGTGTACAGTATAAATCACCATATAAGGAAATATGGGGCATATTGGGATACAGAGAATATTCATAATTGCTTTTTCCTGCACATAAAACTAATTCCATTTCACACGTTTTTTTTTTTAAAAAAGCCAAAATAATACAAGTGATATACTTCAATTCATAGTATTGTTATCATCATTTTCCTTTACATTTCTTTTGTTGGGTTGAGGATGAAAGCAAAGTCTTGATGATGCTGGTCAAGTGCTGTAGCAGTGAACTGTACATAGCCGCAGGTCACAGTTTCAGTAAGTAGTTTTTCTCTGTTTCTGACTCTTAACTGAGTCTTTTATTCTTTAATAGCTGTTCTCATTTCCACAAAACACTTGATTCAGTGAAGAATTGCGATACATTGCATCAAATTCATTCACTTTACTAACCAGTTGTATTGTTTTAGAAGAGTTTGGGCATGGTTGTTGATGATTTATGACATAACCTCAAGATCTGAAGCTAGGGCTCATAAGACAAGTCATGGGATAATTCAATAATATATATCAAGGTAGATATTCTAGAATAATTTCTATTTATTAGTCAGTATGTATTTGTGAAAACTAAACTTATTCTCTCTCTTTTTTGAGTGACAGTCACTTTTATTTATTTATTTATTATTAATTTATTTATTTATTTTTGGTTTTTCAAGACAGGGTTTCTCTGTGTAGCTTTGCTCCTTTCCTGGAACTCACTTGGTAGCCCAGGCTGGCCTCGAACTCACAGAGATCCGCCTGCCTCTGCCTCCCGAGTGCTGGGATTAAATGCATGCGCCACCACCGCCTGGCTTATTTATTTTTTAATTTATGATTTTTATTTTATAATTTAATTTAATTTTACATTCAGGCACGGAATCCCCTGTCCTCCCACTTCCCCCCGCCCCTGCCCTAACCCCAGCCCACCAAGCTTTCCCGTCTCCTCCAGGGTAAAGACTGCCCTGGGGATTCAGTTCAACCTGGTAGATTCAGTCCAGGCAGGTCCAGTCCCCTCCTCCCAGGCTGAGCGAAATGTCCCTGCATAAGCCCCAGGTTCCAAACAGCCAGCTCATGGCACTAAGGACAGGTCCCAGCCCCACTGCCTGTGTGCCTCCCAAACAGTTCAAGCTAAACTCATTCTCTTAGTTCCTTTAAATTTACATATTAGAACATCACAACTAATTGGCATAACACAACGAATTTTTTTCTCTCAGATCTAAAATTAGATCCCTACAGTAAGAGTGTAAGCAGGGCTACAATCTATTAAGGCTCCAGTAAAGATTTCAGATACTGCTTGCTCCCAGTAATCCATGTTCCTCATCCTGGGGATGTATCACTCCCAATTTTGCTTCTGCTTTCTTATTTAGGCAACTGTGCCCAAGCTTCTTTCTCTTTCCTTGCCAATATCCTTAATCCAAGATAATATCATGTGAGAAATGTTAATTACAAGTGAAAAAATCTTATTTACAAACCAAATCTGGGTAGGCATGCTTTTCTTTTGGGAGGTGAAACAACTATTCAACCCAGTGTACTTTTCAATAAAGGCATTATGTTACTTACTATAGTGATGTCAGCAAACTCTTATTTTTTTTCACTATTATTATAACCCATAGTATATTACCTTCCCTTTGTGTTTTTATTTTCTCATCATATAGTATATACAGATGGACAATCCATACACTATCTCATTGATTTATTATAACAACACTACAGACGGAGAGAGTATATATTAAAATTGCAGCTAATGATCTGGACATATGAAGGTGTTTGCCAACATTTAAAGATGTACAAAGTAGGGGCTTTAATATAATCAATATCAGAAAACAGACTAGTATTATCATCTAGAAGTGTGTTGCAAATAGAGTGGGTTTTCTTACCCTCTGAAGTTCAAGCTTTCTGAATTCATGGGTCTTATCTAATAATTTTTGTCCTCTACTTTCAACCTTATTATTATTTATTCATTAGGCATATGCATTTTGGTACTGACTACTAATAAACACTTTTATTTAATTCTATAAGCATTTGTAAATCCAACCTGTGTATATCACAAAGTAGAGTATGCATTGTTTATTCCTTTATTTATTTATTTTTATACTTATTTATTTATTTATTTTTATTTATTTATTTATTTATGGATATAGGTAGGTGAGTAGAAGTGGAACTGAATTTAATGTCTTTCCTGTCTCTTGAAACTTTTTTCAATATTTATGGTCATTAAAGTGGTTTCTTTAAGAACTGCCTCCAAGAATGAAAAATGATTTTATATTTGATGATGGAAACTACATGATAGAACTAAAATGACAGTATGCATATGCAAACCTGCAATAGATTTGACTATTTATTTATGAAAGCCTGCAGAGTGGGGCCTACAATGAAATTACAGCTAGATTTTTAGCCATAAAATCCATAATGTAGGGTGATGGTACAAGACTAAATGATAAACTGTTAAGGTCAATTTATACTAAATATGTAAACATTCAATACAAAAATGTTTGCCCTATATACACCAACATGTGGTGGTATTGTGTTCTCCAAAATGTTGTGCACCCTAACAAACTTATCTGGGGTCAGAAACAGAACAGCCACTAGATACAAAGGCTAGAAAATGGTGGCACTCACACCTTTAATCCTAGCATTCCAGAGGTAGAAATCCCTCTGGATCTCTGTGAGTTCAAGGCCACATTGGAACCTGCCAGGCATGGTGACACAGGCCTTGAATCCTAGAAAGCAAGCCTTTAATCCCAGGAAGTGGTGGTAGAAAGCAGCAAGGTATATAAGGCATGAGGACCAGAAACTAGAAGCGTTTGGCTGGTTAAGCTTTCAGGCTTCTAGCAGCACAGTTCAGCTGAGAGCCATTCGGATATGAGGACAGAGAGGCTTCCAGTCTGAAGAAATAAGACCAGCTGAGAAGTTGGCCAGTTGAGGTTAGCTGTGGCTTGTTCTGTCTCTCTGACTATGCAGCATTTCACCCCAATAACTGGCCCCGGGTTTGATTTTATTAATAAGACTCTCTAAGATTCCTGCTGCACCAACAGAAATACATAAACATATTATAGATTCAATCTCTTTTTTCTCCCAATGGATAACATTTTTAAAATAAATAATATAAATGTTTTTATAATGAACTTACATTTAATTGTATTTGTTTGGACATAAATGGGTAAATTATAATTTATATGAGAAATACTGAGCATCTATAAATTTGAGCATCATTTGAACTTCTGCAAGTTTCAATAATTTACTAAAACATTTCTTGGGTTTATTACTATAGAGGCAAAGACTCACAAGTTGACAAATATAAGAGGTAGATTGGCAAGTATAGAAACAGGCACCAGGTTTTCATGCTCTACACTGGAAAAAAAAAAAAAAAAAAAAAAAAAAAAAAAAAAACCTTCTGCCATGTACACCAACCTGATGACTTTTCCAAACCGATCCTTTAAAAAATTTTATATACATAATCATAATCAGTATTCCATTAATTTGCTACCTATTTTCTCTCTGATAAATAAAGGATGTATCTGCTCACCTAGCCCACACTTAAGAGGCCAATAAAGCTTATTTGAAGACACTGTTATTACCCAGAAAACTCAGTGGACTAGGAACTTCATGTCAGAAACAAAAGCTAAATCTAGCTTTTTTATTCCTAAGAAAATTATAAAGAACTTAACAATTCATTTTCAAGAAGTTAAAGAAAAATAATTTTTTATTGTTACACTGTTAAATGAGTATGCTTTTAGACTGTTAAGTTATTGATATATGCTGTATAGTTGAGTGCCTATAATTAATTACTATATTGCAGATGTTAAACTTTTAAGAGAGTAGACTTCATGTCTTACCATAAAAATAATCAAGCACACAAACTGAATAAAAGAAGATACAAGGAAATGCAAAGGTTTGAAAATGTCTATTATTTTATTTTGGTGATGGAAGTTTGCAGATGTCCAAAAGTATCAAATTATAAATATGAAAATACATTGTTACTTGTCATTCTAATATGTTGTACTATAGCTGTCATAAAAAAATGAGAATTGGCTTACAATCAAATTTGCTTTAGCCATGTGTTTCATTTCTAACATCAGAAGTTGATATTATCAGTAACTATGTTAAAATATTACTTGAATGATCAAATTTATGTTATTTAAGGTATTGCCATTTTGTAAATATAATACTTTAAAAACCGAACAATTGTTACAGAACTTTTACTAAAAGATTCATATGAAACATTTAGGAAAAGCTGCCTAACTTAAAGTTTCAAGGAATTGGAAGCTATCTCACCAGGAATGTTCCTTGGATACACTATGACTATTCATCTTTCTACACTGACAAGTGGTCAAAACATTAAAAAAAAAAAACTTTGATTTCCATATCTCTTACTTCAACAACCTCCTATGGTGGTAAATATGCTTCTGACAAGTTGTTTACAAAAGGACCCAATTTGTATTTGGAAGCAAAGCAATTTTGTGATAGTGGGATAGTGGGTAATGGTCTCTTTACTCTCTTTAATGTATTGTAAATTTATTCATATTGCCATCTCCAAAAATGTGGAAGGTATTTTGTTTTCTTGTTTTTTAGCAATCCTATGCCATGGGGAGACTGATATTTTCTTAGCAATTTCAATGTTCATTTATGACATATTTCTAGTACCTGCATGTCTTATTGTCACAAGACTTGTTCTTATTTTAAAAAAAAATGATTAAAAGACATGTAACTTTAAAAATAATCTTTCCCTTTTTTTAAAATTCCTTTGAATTACCTATAACTTGATAATAAAATACAATCAGATTTTCTTCCTTTTTTACATGTTTAAATATCGAACATGTGAGCCTGAGAGATGGCTTACAAGTTAAGAACACTGGCTCCTCTTCCAGAGGACTGGGGCTCAAATCCTAGGACTTACCTTAGGGCACACAGCTTCCTGTAATTTCAGTCCTAGGGTATCTGATGCCATCTTCTGATCTCCCAGGCACCATACCCATATGGTGCACATACATTTGCAGGCAAAACACCCATATTCATAAAATAATAAAATAATTTTAAAATACAAATATACATGAATAACTTTGGAACCTTTGTCAAACCATGGTATCTGAATAATACATTTGTTACATGATAGAGAAGCATTTGCTTTACTTTGATTTTGGTGTATTAGATTAGATGTACACTTTGTCATTACTACCATAAAAAAGCGTTTTATTTAATGTCATTTTTACATTTTATTTTGAATATTTCATACATGAGGACTATAAATTACTTTCACTCTTTCCTCTATCCCTATCTCCAACTCCTCCCATGACCACCCAAATAGTTGTTTCTCCCTTAATCATTATTTTATATGTATATACATGTATATAATATACATGTATATACACACACACATATGTATATATACATATGTGTGTGTGCACATATGTACATGTACCCTACTGAGTCCATTTATTACTGCTCATATATACGTGTCTAGTTCTCATATGATTTATGGAGTTGGACATCCTATGTGGTATCTTGTTCCTGAAAATAGTTCATTTGTGCTTTCTTTCTGTCTCTTCCTCTCTGTGTGCCTTTGTCTCTGTGTGTCTCTGTCTCTTTATCTATGACTTTCTGTCTCTCTTTCTTTTAATGAAGACTATTAGGGTGCAGCCCCTCTATAGTCTTCTCCCAGAATTCCAGAAGAGATGCTACCAGTGGCGGATTAATCTTAGGGATATTGAATGAATCTATGTATACAAAACTCTTTAGTCCATTCACTTTATTGTTCTTAGTCAGTTCTCTCTTCACACAGCTTCTTTCCTGCTCTCATACTTAGCTCCTTTTCTGGCTGATATTTCTATATTAATTCTCCCATCTAGTTATATCCCATCTAGTTCTTTCCCACCTCTCTATTTCCTCCCATCTCCTCCCTCATGTTGTTCTTCCTCATCTTCCATCTCATTCTTTTAGTTCTCCAGTATAGTCCTGCTCATGTCTCTGAGATTTACAGTTATATACCCATGCAATAGCAATGCTCTGGCTAAGGCAAGGTCACCAGACTTGAATTCCCTCAGAGTCAAAAGGAGGGGTGATAAGATCCATATAAATGTAGTAATTGTCAACTATCATAGCATCCCAAAAGAGAAGTGGCTAATGGGGAAATGAATCAACTAAATGCTAACTCTGGTTAATAGATCTGAAAAGGGAGATATATGTGCTCAAACTATATTCTTAGAAGTGGTTAGGTAAAATTTTAGGATTCTATAAGTCACTGGGTGAAAATAAAACTGACTTCTGTTCCTGTGGCCCAAAATCTATCTTGGTTATGCTGTTTTCTGGAAGGGCAGGGAAACTATTCAGTTGCTGGGGGATGTCTTTCTGTATGCTGTGAATATATGTTGTTCACATTGGTTAATTGTTGCTAGAGTTTTCCTGCCTTGCCCACAATCAGGACAAATCTTTGTCACACTCCAGTCCCACAGCTGCTCAGACCCAACCAAGTAAACACGGAGACTTATATTGCTTACAAACTGTATGGCCGTGGCAGGCTTCTTGCTAACTGTTCTTATATCTTAAATTAACCCATTTCTATAAATCTATACCTTGCCACGTGGCTGGTGGCTTACCGGCGTCTTTACATGCTGCTTCTCCTGTCGGTGGCTGCAGTGTCTCCCTGCCTCAGCCCTCTGCTTCCCAGAATTCTCCTCTCTCCTTGTCCCACTTACTTCCTGCCTGGCCACTGGCCAATCAGTGTTTTATTTATTGACCAATCAGAGCAATTTGACATATAGACCATCCCACAGCAGTTAATAAGTAAGCTGCTTTGGCCTATAGCAGGAAGCTTAGAGGTAGGTGGGAAATCCAAGGAGAGAGACAGGAAAAAGAAAAGGCAGAGTGGAAGAGATGCCAGACTACCATCCAAGGAACAACATATAATGGGATGCAGGTAAAGGCATGGAACACGTGGTCATACATGGATTAATAATTATAGGTTGAATTAAACTATAAGAGCTAGCTAGAAAGAAGCTTACCACAGGCCATACAGTTTGTAGATAATATTAAGCCTCTGAATGATTATTTTATAAGTGGCTGTGTGACTGTGGGGCTGGGCAGAACCAGAGAAACCTTCCAGATACACTCAGTAGCTAGGTAACCTAAGTCACAGCTTGACATACCTGGTATGTAAATGCCATTTAGTTCTGAGTTAATTACTAAAGGTAAATCTAAAACTAGAGATAGCTCTTTGAAAGGAGAAGGTTAAGCTTAATTAGTACATCTACCAGGCCTTCAATAACAATAAATCTGGATGCTTATCTGTTTGTAGTCAGTTCTTAGAAAGTCTGGGAAGTATCTAAGATAAGATACTTTTGTTCAGAGAAGTTACTGGCTGGATAATGGTAATGACTATAATTACAGAGAGGCCTGAAATTAGGGGTATGGCTATGTGACGGCACACTTGGGAGATGTATATGCAAAGACTTTAATTGTATAGGGGAAATTGTGCCCAATGAATCATCAAGCACACTGTTCTTAGAAAAAGAATTGAATGGAAGAGCTACAATAGCATGAAAAAATTCATTGCAGGAGACAGCTAATATTCAAAAGCCAATAACACAAAGACTTTCTTGAATCTTGGCCTTATTCTCTAGAAATGCCCTTGGCTTCTTCCAGGTATAGCTTTGTCATAGTCAGCTGAATTCCTACTTCACATTTCTGTGGCCTTCAGCACTCTTCTGCCATTGACCACCTGTAGCTCTTCATCTAGGAATAGGATCATGTAGAATTTTCTCTTTTCATGTTGGTGTGCCAAATGGTGATGTCCTTATGCTTGTCTTAGTCATGGAAACACATGCCTAAGGGACACTATCTAGCAACAGATGTCTTGGGTTCTCGCTCTTCAATTTCATAAGAAGCATTTTAATCCTATTTTTGGCAATTCCAACTTCTGGGAATGCCTTTCTATATGCTGTAAATGTGTGTTGCTCTGATTTGATTGATGAATAAAATGCTGACTGGCCAGTAGCCTGGCAGGAAGTATAGTATAGGTGGGACAAAGAGAGAGGAGAATTCTGAAAACAGTAAGGCTCAGTCAGGAGACACTACTAGCCACCACCATGAGAAGCAAGATGTGAAGGTGGAACTGGGAAAAGTACTAAGCCCTGTGGCTAAACATAAAAAAGAATTTTGGGTTAATTTAAATGTAAGAGCTAGTCAGTAATATGCATGAGCTAATGGCCACACAGTTTGTAAATAATACAAGCCTCTGTGTGCTTAATTGGGTCCAAGTGGCTGCAGGACTGGCAGGTAAGAGAGATTTGTCCTGACCACCAGCAGGCTGGGACACAGGAAAACTTCAGCTATAAATGGCGCCAGAATGTAGGGCAAGAATTTCCACCTAAAACCTGAGAAAGCTTAAAAAAGATTCTAAAATGGAGATAAAAATAGCTTCCTAGCGCCAACAATGCCACTTCATATCATGAATGAAAAATGACTGTGGTATAGTATTTGGAGGACAGAAAGACTTACAAGATTTGTTCTCTGTGTAGTACAGCAGATATGAGCACTAGCAATAGCCAAAGATGAGTAGATAAACCTGTTGTCCTTCACTGGGAACATTCATGTGAATAAACAGGTGACCTTTATCATACAGAAAAGGTTTGAGGAAAGTTTGATGCCTGAAGGACAAAATGTCTTAGCTTTTGAAAATGGGAACCTCAACTTTGTTGTTTTCTTGGCTACCCTAGGGGTAGCCACTTAGAAGTGTAATACTGCTTAGCAATGGTTTTCCACAAAATCATCCCCAATAGAGTTGTTAACAGATTTTAAAGTACTACATAAATAATGATATTGGAAATACATGGGACCCTAATATTCTCCATGAGTCTCTGCATATGTAACAGGCAGTATGTATGATCCTTGAAAGCAGTGTAAAAGAAAGAAAGAAAGAAAGAAAGAAAGAAAGAAAGAAAGGAAGGAAGGAAGGAAGGAAGGAAGGAAGGAAGGAAGGAAGGAAGGAAGAAAGAAAGAAAGAAAGAAAGAAAGAAAGAAAGAAAGAAAGAAAGAAAGAAAGAAAGAGAAAGAGAGAAAGAAAGAAAGAGGTCTATGGCTGTAAGGTTGTGGTTTTCCCTGACAACTAGGTACAGTCCAGTTGTCACATATGTAACATATGTTGCTCCTGATGTTGATATTTTACCTAAAGAGATTGTGTTCTTTGTCTTTATGCCTTTAAATTCAGGAATGGATAGGATATCTCTTCCTGTAAGAAGGAAGCAAAATATGCACCTTAAAATTGCATGTTAAAATTACAAGGATTTGGAAAGAATATTCTGGTTTGGACCTAAAGGTTCAGATTAAGGAATATCAGTCTTCTCTAGGGACAAAATCCCTGATAGGCTATCCAATCCCACACCATCTGTTGTATGATATTATGTTTGTGTTCTGACAAATAAAGCTTGCCTGGAGACAGTTGCAGAGCTACCCACTAGTTAACCATAGAGGCTAGGCATTGGTGGCACACACCTTTAATCCCAGCACTAGGGAGGAGGAAGCAGGAATATCAGGAGTTCAAGGCCACTCTGGGCTACACTAAATTGATCCAGTATAAAAGAGAAATAGAACCAGGCAGAGGTGGTTCAAGCCTTTGTTTTCAAGTACTTGGGAGTCTCACACCTTTGATCCCAGCACTTTGGATTTCATACTTTTGATTCCAGCACTTGGGAGGCTCATGCCTTTACTCCCAGCACTAGGAAGGTAGAGACAGGAATATAAGGTGGGTGGAGACAGGATTTCAGTGCCCATTCAGATTGAGGATTTGTAGAGATAAGAAGTTTGTAGTGGCTGGCTGCTCTGCTTCTCTGATCTTTCAGCTTCTATCCTTCATATCTGACTCCAGTTTTTTATTGTTAAGACTAAACAGGATCACACTTCAGTAATCATCTTAAAACACATATATACAGAGGAACACTAAATCAAAGCAGGGCCTCTGTCTCTCTGTATCTGCCTCTCTGTCTCTCTGTCTGTGTGTCTGTTTTTCTCTCTAATGTATATGTGCACATACACCATAATAATTTAAAACCAAGTCTTGAATTTGAGAGGGAGCAAGAAGTAGGGAGGGATAGAAATGATGTAACAAGAGCACACACACAGGAAATTCTAAAAACAATAAAATAAGATTAAAAGTACATTTAGTGGTGCATGCCTTTAATCCCAGCAATTAGTAGGCAGAGGCAGGTGGATCTCAGTGAATTTGAGGGCAGCCTGGTCTACAAAGTGAGTTTCAGGAAAGCCAGAGCTACACAGAGAAATCTTGTCTCAAACAAAACAAAACTAAACAAACTAGCTAGCTAACTAAACGACCTAAATAAATTCTTAATTTTGCAAATGACAATTGTTATTCTACAGTGGCTCCCAACTCCTAATTAACTTAACAGACTAAATTAAAATAAAATTTCACAATAGGTCATATAAATTTAAGATATAGAATAAAAAACATAGTTGAGGCTTTTTCTGCTTAAGGAACTCCAGCACTAGCTTTACAAATCTACAGAATCTTAATCTGACAAGAATCTGAATCCAGCTGCCAATCTAAAGGAGTTCTGGGGCTTTAAGGACTATGGTAAACTATCCCAAGAGTATGAACTAAACAAGCCATCATAAAAGGAACTCTCCATTTTAAAGGACAAAATTCTTCACTACTTTGTGAGGACTTAAAATGACACATTTAATTAAAAAAAGAAATAGAGTTAATTTACAGTGTCTAGGTATCTATGCTTGGTTGTCAAAGATAAAATTAAATTAGAATTGGTTACTGTAAAAATCAATATTCTTGTTACTTTCAAAGGAAAGGGGGGCTATTAGAGAAATGTGAAACATGGAGAGTTTTCTACAGTGGTTGGAATATTCTACTCATGTGAATTAAGATGAAAAGAGTTTTTATTTTACAGCATTTCCTTAAAATAGAAATCGTACAAGTGCAGGCTCAAATAAACAACACCATCATCCCCTGTGAATTTGTTAGAAGTTCAAATTTTCAGAACCCACCCCAGGTTATTTGAATCTGATTCTCTCAGAACGGTGCCCAATGGGCAGCCTTTTAACAAGCCCTACAGGTGTTTCAGATGCAAGCTAAAATTTATGAATCCTATATTAAGTCACATTTGTTCTGTGAGGTTTGCTAGTATTGTGTTTTATTTTACAATAAGAAAGAAAGTAAAGAAAAAATTTCAGAGCCATGTGTTATTTCAAAGGCCCTGTGCCACACTCTATATATGCAGGTATAAGCTTTATGTGTTTATAAGACAAAATCTGAACCAATAAACACAGCACTTTATACTCAGACAGTTAAAATTAGAAAGGAGAACTTAATTTTCAGACCCATTACATTCTTGGATTACTAATTTGAATTGATACTTTTTTTAGTAATTTAAAATAATTTTAAATTTTGAAGTATTTTTTTTTTAATCACAAAAGCTAACCCTTTGACTAAGGGTTTCCAAGATTGGGTTCTTACAAACTCTGGTATGTAGCAGGAATCTTAAAAGTTCTTATTAATAAAATCAAACCCGAGGCCAGTTATTGGGGTGAATACTGGAAGGTCAGAGAGATAGAACAAGCCACAGCTATCTCACCTCACCAGTTCCTCAGCTGGTCCTGTTTCCTCAGACTGGATGCCTCTGAGTCCTCATTCAGTGCCCAACGTTCGTGTTACAAATTCATGAAAATCTGTTTGCCTGTAGCCTTGTGAGCCCCAGCTCAGGCCCAAGCTACACTCAGCCAGTTGTGGTGGCACACGCCAGTAGGATTTGCTGAAGGAGACAGAGGCAGGAGGATCCTGAGTTTGAGGCCGGCCTAGGAGGCTTGGAGAAGCTTTGGCCTGGACTGAGCCACAAACAGTGTTGGGACCATGGAAGCAGTGGCTACTGCTCCATGTTGCCAGCTCCTTCTCACCATGTTGGTGACTTCAGTGATGCTGCTACCTGGGATGAAGGGTGTACTGCTGCTGGTTCAGAGAAGAATTGCCAGGACCATCGTGTTACAAGAAAGTATCAGCAAAGGTCAGTTTGGAAAAGTTTGGAAAGACAAATGGTGGGGAGAAATTGATGTGAAGATTTACTGTTCTAGGGAAGAATGTTCATGGTTCTGAGAGACAGACATTTATCAGACTGTGATTGCTCCAAACCACAAAGGAGGCACAAAAAAAAGTCTGCATGGAACTATGACCACACCTAACAGCAACTTTGAAATCTTCAAAAGGACTATGGTAAAGCCATTAAGCTGATTAACACCATGGAAAGATCTGCTTTGGACTACAAACTGCTTAGGACAATTTTGAGATGGCTAGCTGAGATGATCCAGCCTGACAGACTACTTGAACAAGGACTTGAAACAAGCCCTGAACTTTCCTTTTATGCAGACACTGGACAAATGATACAGGACTTGAAAATCAATCTATTTAAAATAAAACAAACTAAGAGGTATATTTGACTAATATATCTATAGGAGAACAAATTAGCCTGGTCATTGTTAGCAAACTTAGAGGTATTTTCAAGATCAGGCCTAGATTTGTTCAGCTCAGATATATTTAATAGATAATGGTCCTCAAACCTGTCAATGATCTGATAAATATGACATTTAAATTATTTGATTAAAAACTTACTATAGGGATCCTGCCCCCGACTTCCCTTCTGGACCAGAGGTGAGTATCCAGGCCCAACCCGGACCCCATACCTGGGCAACAGCATTCCAGGAAGACCTGCCCAACTTGGCCCCAGGTTCTGGCCACCGGGCAGGTCCCCTTCTAGCCCCACCTGGAGGGATCCCCTTTTCCAAGCCCCCCCCATCCCCGGCAGCCCCTACAATCTCCATGCCCTGCCCCCACGCCCATCTGTCCGAGATCCCAGCCATTTCCTGAGACTTAGAGACCGGCCCCCAGCTCCCATCCTGCCCCCGACTTCCCTTCTGGACCACAGACCAGAGACTTCTGGTCCACATAAGAGCTTGCATCCTGCCCCGGAATTCCCATTTGGACAAGAGAACTCCCATCTGGACAAGAGAGAGAGACTTCTTGAGTCTGTCAGCTCTTTCTGAACCAAGTACACTGATAAGACCAAGAAGGAACCACAAGGAGATGGGCAGACGTCAAGGCAGAGGTACATACAACAAAATGAAGAGCAATACAGCATCACCAGAACCTAGCCCGCCTCCAAGGTCTACACCTGAACATCAAAAATTGGAAGAAGCAGAAGAAAGTAGCCTTATGAGTAACATCATGAAGAAGGTAGAGGCTTGTGCAGATGAAAAGACAAGAAAATTGGAAGAACACTATAAACAACTAGAGGAAAGGGCAAACAAACTAGAATAAAACAATAAAGTCCTGCAACAAAACAATAAAGTCCTGGAAGAAAACAATAAAGTCCTGAAAGAAAATCATGAAAAAGCAATGAAACAAATAAAGGAAACAGTCCAAGACCTGAAAAGGGAAATTGAAAAAAATAAAGAAGACACAAACAGAGGGAACAGTGGAAATAGAAGACCTGAGTAAAATATCGGGAACTTCAGATGCAAGTATAACCAAGAGAATGCAAGAGATGGAAGAGAGGATCTCTGGCATTGAAGATACAGTAGAAGAAATAGTTTCATCAGTCAAAGGAAACACTAAAGCCAACAAAGTCATGAACCAAAATGTCCAAGAAATTTGGGACACCATGAAAAGACCAAACCTACAAATTATAGGGATAGAAGAAGGTGAAGAATACCAACTCAAAGGCACAGAAAATATATTCAACAAAATTATAGAAAACTTCCCCAACTTAAAGAAGGAAATGCCAATGAAAATACAAGAAGCCTATAGAACACCAAACAGACTAGACTCCCCCAAAAAAGTCCCCTCGACACATAATAATTAAACAACTAAATGTACAGAATAAATAAAGAATATTAAGAGCAGCAAAGGAAAAAGGCCAAGTGACCTATAAAGGTAAACCCATCAAAATAACACCCGGTTTCTCAATGGAGACTTTGAAAGCCAGAAGAACCTGGACAGATGCAATGCAGACACTAAGAGACCATGGATGTCAGCCCAGACTAATATACCCAGCAAAACTTTCAATCATCATAGATAGAAGGAACAAGACATTCGAAGACAAAGCCAGATTTAAACAATACCTATCCACAAATCCAGCCCTACAGAAAGCACTAGAAGGAAAATTCCAACCGAAGGAAGTCAGATACACACTCGAAAACACAGGCAATAGATAAAACCACAACAGTAAACCCCAAAGAATAGAAGTACACACACACTACCACCAAAAGTAACAGAGATGAACAATCACTGGTCGTTAATATCCCTTAATATCAACGGACTTAATTCACCTAAAAAAGACATAGGCTTAGAGAATGGATAAAGGAAAGCAGGACCCATCTTTCTGCTGAATACAAGAAACACATCTCAAATTCAAAGACAGACACTACCTAAGAATAAAAGGCTGGGAAAAGACTTTCCAATCAAATTGTCTTAAGAAACAAGCGGGTATAGCCATCCTGATATCCAACAAAGTAGATTTCAAACTAAAATCAATCAAAAGAGATCAAGAAGGGCATTACACCATCATCACAGGAATGAGCAACCAAGATGAAGTTTCAATTCTGAACACTTATGCCCCAAACACAAGGGCACCCACATATGTAAAAGAAACATTACTAAAGCTTAAACCACATATAAAACCCCACACATTAATAGTGGGAGATCTCAACATCCCACTTTCACCACTGGACAGATCTCCCAAATCGAAACTTAACATAGAAATAAAGGACTTAACTGATGTCATGACCCAATTGGACCTAATAGAAATCTACAGAACATTCCATCGTAACAAGACAGAATATACCTTCTTCTCAGCACCCCATGGAACTTTCTCTAAAATCGACCACATACTTGGCCACAATGCAAATCTCAACAGATACAAAACAATTGGAATAACCTCCTGTGTTCTATCAGACCACCATGGTTTAAAGTTACATTTCAACAACAACAAAAACTACAGAAAACCTACAATCTCATGGAAACTGAATAATGCTCAACTGAATCACAAATGGGTTAAGGAAGAAATAAAGAAAAACATTAAAGACTTCCTAGAGATCAATGAAAATGAAGACACCACATACCCAAACTTATGGGACACTATGAAAGCAGTGCTAAGAGTGAAATTCATAGCACTAAATGCCCACATAAAGAAGTTGGAGAAATCCCACATTGGTGACCTAAGAACACACCTGAAAGCTCTAGAACAAGAAGAAGCAAGGTCTCCCAGGAAGAATAGACACCAGGAAATTATCAAAGTGAGAGGTGAAATTAATAAATTAGAAACTAAGAGAATAATACAAAAAAATTAATGAAACAAAGAGTTGGTTCTTTGAGAAAATCAACAAGATAGACAAGCCCTTATCCAAACTAACCAAAAGACAGAGAAAGAGAATCCAAATCAACAAAATCAGAAATGAAAAGGGGGACCTAACAACAGACATTGAGGAAATCCAGAGAATTATAAGGTCATATTTCAAAAACTCTACTCCACAAAACTGGAAAACCTAAAAGAAATGGACATTTTTCTGGATAGTTACCACATACCTAAGTTAAATCAAGACCAGATAAACTATTTAAATAGTCCAATAACCCCTAAGGAAATAGAAACTGTCATTAAAAGTCTCCCAAACAAAAAAAGCCCAGGTCCAGATAGTTTCAGCATAGAATTCTACCAGATCTTCAAAGAAGAGTTAATACCAATACTCTCTAAATTGTTCCACATAATAGAAACAGAAGGAACATTACCAAACTCCTTCTATGAGGCTACAATTACCCTGATTCCTAAACCAAACAAGGATGCAACAAAGAAAGAGAACTACAGACCGACCTCCCTCATGAACATTGATGCAAATTACTCAATAAAATACTGGCAAACAGACTCCAAGAACACATCAGAACAATTATCCACCATGATCAAGTAGGCTTCATCCCAGGGATGCAAGGGTGGTTCAACATATGAAAGTCCATCAATGTAATACACCATATAAACAAATTCATAGAAAAAAAACACACGATCATCTCACTAGATGCAGAAAAGGCATTTGACAAAATCCAACACCCCTTCATGATAAAGGTTTTGGAGCGATCAGGAATAAAGGGAACATACCTAAACATAATAAAGGCAATTTACAGCAAGCCAACAGCCAACATCAAATTAAATGGAGAGAAACTCAAAGCAATTCCACTAAAATCAGGAACAAGGCAAGGCTGTCCACTCTCCCCATACTTATTCAATGTAGTACTTGAAGTTCTAGCCAGAGCAATAAGAAAACGTAAGGAGATTAAGGGGATAAATTTGGAAAGGAAGAAGTCAAGCTTTCCCTATTTGCAGAGGACATGATAGTATACTTGAGTGACCCCAAAGATTCCACCCAGGAACTTATAAAGCTTATAAACACCTTCAGCAACATAGCAGGATACAAGATCAACGCAAAAAAAAAAATCAGTAGCCATCCTATATATAATGGACAAAGAAGCTGAGAAGGAAATCAGAGATACATCACCATTTACAATAGCCACAGATGACATAAAATACCTTGGGGTAACACTAACCAAGCAAGTGAAGGACCTATATGACAAGAACTTTAAGTCCCTGAAAAAAGAAATTGAAGTAGATGTCAGAAAATGGAAAGATCTCCTATGCTCATGGATAGGCAGGACCAACATAGTTAAAATGGCAATGTTACCAAAAGCAATCTACAGATTCAATGCAATCCCAATCAAAATACCAACACAATTCTTCACAGACCTGGAAAGAATAATACTCAACTTCATATGGAAAAACAAAAACCCAGGATAGCCAAAAGAATCCTGTACAATAAAACAACCTCTGGAGGCATCACAATCCCTGACTTTTTTTTTTTTTTTTTTTTTTTTTTTGGTTTTTCGAGACAGGTTTCTCTGTGTAACTTTGCGCTTTCCTGAACTCACTTGTAGCCAGGCTGGCCTCGAACTCACAAAGATCCGCCTGCCTCTGCCTCCGAGTGCTGGATTAAAGCGTGCGCCACCACCGCCCGGCACAATCCCTGACTTTAAGCTCTACTATAGAGCTACAGTAATAAAAACAGCCTGGTATTGGCATCAAATCGACATGTGGACCAATGGAATCGAATTGAAGACCCTGACATTAACCCACACACCTATGAACATATAATTTTTGACAAAGAAGCCAAAAGGGTACAATGGAAAAAAGAAAGCATCTTCAACAAATGGTGCTGGCATAACTAGATATCATCATGTAGAAGGCTGCAAATAGATCCATATCTGTCACCGTGCACAAAACTTAAGTCCAAGTGGATCAAGGACCTCAACATAAATCCAGCTACTCTGAACCTGCTAGAAGAGAAAGTAGGAAGGAGTCTTGAATGCATTGGCATAGGAGATCACTTCCTAAATATAACACCAGTAGCACAGACACTGAGAGAAACAATCAATCAATGGGACCTCTTGAAACTGAGAAGCTTTTGTAGAGCAAAGGATATGGTCAACAAGGCAAAGTGACAGCCTACAGAATGGGAAAAGATCTTCACCAACCCCACATGTGACAGAGGACTGATATCCAGAATATATAAGGAACTCAAGAAATTAGACATCAAAACGACCAACAGTCCAATTGAGAAATGGGCTTTAGAACTAAACAGAGAATTCTCAACAGAGGAAAGTCAAATGCCTGAAAGACATTTAAGAAATTGCTCAACATCCCTAATCATCAGGGAAATGCAAATCAAAACAACTCTGAGATACCATCTTACGCCTGTCAGAATGGCTAAGATCAAAAACACTGAAGACACTTTATGCTGGAAAGGATATGGAACTAGGGGAACTCTCCTTCACTGCTGCTGGGAATGCAAGTTTGTACAACCACTTTGGGAATCACTATGGTGCTTTCTTAGAAAATTGGGAATCAATCTCCCCCAAGATCCAGCTATACCATTCCTGGGCATATACCCAAGAAATGCCCAATCACACCACAAGAGCACTTGCTCAGCTATGTTCATATCAGCATTGTTTGTAATAGCCAAAACCTGGAAACAACCTAGATGCCCTTCAACTGAAGAATGGATAAATAAATTGTGGCACATATACACAATGGAATACTACTCAGCAGAGAAAAATAATGACATCATGAGGTTTGCAGGCAAATGGATGGATCTAGAAAAAATCACCCTGAGTGAGGTAACCCAGACTCAGAAAGACAAATATGGTATGTACTCACTCATAGGAGGATGCTAGATGTGGAACAAGGAAGACTGGACTGCTACTCACATCACCAGTGAGGCTACCTAGAAAACGGTACCCCAAGAAAGACACGGAGAAATGGATGAGATCTATATGAACAGCCTGGACATGAGTGGGAACAATGAAGGGCGAGGGTCAAGGGAAAGAGACCAGGAGATCCTAGCTGCATCAAGAAAATAGAGGGAGAACAAGGAATAGGAGACCATGGTAAATGAAGACCACATGAAAAAAGGAAGAAACAAAGAGCTAAAGAGGCCCACAGAAATCCACAAAGATACCCCCACAAAAGACTGCTGGCAATGGTTGAGAGACAGCCGGGACTGACCTACTCTGGTGATGGGATGGCCAAACACCCTAATAGTTGTGCCATAAATCCCATCCAAGGACTGAGGAATCTGGATGCACACATCCACGGCTAGGCCCCTGGTGGAGTACTGGGAGTGCAATTAGTGAGAAATAGGAGGGTTTATATGAGCAAGAATTGTTGAAACCAAGGTTGGATAAAGCACAGGGACAAATAACCAAATGAATGGAAACACATGAACTATGAACCAAAGACTGAGGGGCCCCCAACTGGATCAGGCCCTCTCAATAGGTGAGACAGTTGATTGGCTTGATCTGTTTGGGAGGCATCTAGGCAGTGGTACCAGGTCCTAGGATCGTTGCATGAGTTAGCTGTTTGAAACTGGGACTTATGAATGGACGCTTGGCTTAATCTGGGAGGAAGGGACTGGACCTGCCTGGACTGAGTCTATCAGGTCGTTCCCAGTCCTCGGGGGAGACCTTGATCTGGAGGAGGTTGGAATGGGGGTTGTGCTGGGGGGAAGGGGAGGGTGGCAGGAAGGGAGAGAACAAGGGAATCTGTGGCTATTATATAGAACTGAATTATATTGTAAAATTAAAAAAAGTAAAATATAAAAAAATATAATGTAGTCTATGGGGTTTTTGGAAGTTGGACTAAATTCATTTTGCATTTGGAAATAATCACATGAGTATGTTTGCCAAAGAATGGCATGGTATGACTTGAATGAGAAATGTCCCCTACACTCTTGGGCACTTGAATACTTGAGTATAGCTGATGCTACTCTTTGGGGATATTTAGGTGGTGTAACCTTGCTGGAAGAACTATGTCACTGGAGGAGAGATAAAAAGCCTTACCTACTATTCTACTTCTGTTTTTGCTCTATCTGCTTTTTGCTTACAGTTCCACATATGAGCTCTCATCAACCTATTCTTCCCACCATGCCTACAACCTGCTGCCATTCTTCCCCTTCAATTATAGACTGTCACCCTCTGAAACTGGGAGCCCAAATAAATGTATTTCTCCTATAAGTTACCATAGCCATTGTGTTGTATCACAGCAACAGAAAAAGTAATCAATATATGACCATTAATAAGTAGGTTATGGTAATTAAAATTTATAGTGCATAGAAAGCAAAATTTTGAAGAAAAAAAAGGTGTGTGAAATTATCACAATTAAAGAAAAATCTTCTCTATTGCTGTGGGACAATACGAATCCTAAAAAGAGTTCATCTACCCAGGCTCTAGCAAGTAAGATGCATTTTTAAAAAGAGAGAACCTACAATGAGAAGGCTAGTAAAAGCATTCTTAGCAAGACAACAAACTCTCAGGGAACCACTTCCCAAAGATCAGCAGATAGTGACTGATGCAATTTTCAACCAAGGATGCCAGACTACATCTGGATTTTGCAATACAACTTGGTAGTTATGGTCCACATGGCACTGGTTTGGTGGGGGAGTCAAGGAATCTCAGTGTAAACTTACAGTAAGTGATGCTAGGGATCACAGGGCTGGAATTGTTTGTGGGTTTATACATGCAGACAAGTTAGTGGAAGGGCAGGAAAAGGGGAAGAGTGATGTATTTAGCAAAAGTGGCTAGTGACCAAGGAGAGATTGAGGTCAGGAACTGGGTTTATGAGTTGGGTATCAGATGCATTTTTAGAGGTTAGCAAATAAAGAAATTCTACAATCATGTGCTAGTAGTTTTATATCTCTTTTTCACTCCGTTAAGAATACTTTACCTATACAGTACAGATTAAATATAATTTCTAATGAGAAGTTAAGTTACTAACCTCTCTTCAAAATAGCTCTAAATTTTCCTGTGTCATTATTTAGGCTTTTGTATGTTTGCTTTTTATATTTGTGTTATCAATAAGAGTAGTAGTAGCTTATAGTTATTAAATGGTATCCATATATCTGTACTAAGCTGGTAAGGTGACCTTACTTAACTATTTGCTTTTGAGGCCCATGGTTTCCATAAGAAACATATGTCTTGTCTTTTTGTTCTCACTTGTCGTAGAACCTGCCTTAAGTTAAGTGCTTACTATTGCCTTATTAACTAATTGAAAAGGCAAAGATGATATTTCTATAGTTATTAACTACTTCTGACAACAAAAAATATTTCTTCATTCTGATCCATTGAATTTCTATATTCATATTTGTAAATTGCAACTTTGCCCAATATGCAAGTCTATTTTTATACCTTCTAGAGTGTCTTATGGTCTTCAATTTTAGAGTTCAAAGAGACATATAGTAGTAATCACTCACTCACCTAACTACAAAATGTTTATACATATAATCATGTATGAAGTGGCTGTAAGATTTAAATTATTAGCATTCTTTATAAATGATATTAATTTGGATTTTCATGTTAATTTAACCATGAGTTTTTATGAAAATTATTCTAAATGCATAGTGTTGGCAAAGCCATTCTTCTGAATTCTGCTTGTATATGTATATAGTTCCTACTTGTTAGAAATAATCTTGCTATAATATTTTAAAGGGTTCTGAAATCATTTAATAACCATGTATAAGAAATAACTATATTTCTTCTTATCTGTCAGTCAAATATTTCAGTCTTGTTTTTTTCCCAGTGACCTAGATACACCCAAAGCCTGTGAGAGTTACTCTGAATTTATTTTGAAAAAAAATCAATATCAGTTTTCCCCTTGCCCATTTCTATAGGGAATATTTTCTCTTTGGCTTCCATCTATTCACAGTAGAAATTTAGTCAAAAATAAATAATATGACAACCTTTCTAGATTCATCTCCTTGAAAGGAAAGGGATTTTTTCACATTGGCTCATTAAGTTGAGATATTCTGTCCTGAACAAAACCCCAAACTGTACTGAAAGCAGATGCTAACTGAAATTCAAAATAGGTAAAAAACAGAAAGATTTTAATCCTCTAGTGCACCTACACATAGAACACATTCTTGGCACCTAATCGTTGAATAATAATTTTAATTCTATAAAACATCTTTAAAATCCTTATTTCCAAGAGGAACACAATAACTCCTTACATTTGTTTGGTATTTTGCAAATTTGAACTCATGCAGATTCATTTCTTAACCCTTCATCATTGCACTTTTAGTTTCTACAGAATAGCTTGATCTTTAGCTAAGACTAACCCTTATAGTTCTAATTAAACATAGAAAAGAAGGAAACACAAATAAAACCATTCTTTAAAATATATTTAATAACTAATGCAAAAGGAAAGACACAGTTGTTGTACATTCTCCCTTACCTTTGTTTCCTGAGTTTTCAATATTATTTGCTTCCTGAAACTACAGGAACAAACCTACAACTGTATGGAAACCACAGCAAGTAGAAAATTAGACATATTTTAATAGAAATACTCAAAAATTTAGATGGTGAGCACCAAAACTGTTTAAGATATTGTGTTATTGTGAGGGAAAATAGCCCATAATTTGCTCATCCACCATTATTCATATATCCTGTTGTTTGTCAATAAATTTCCAGATAATGAAACTGGACCACCATAATTTAATAGATGAAAAGTAAACTTAAATGTATCATTAATTAATTAACCATTAATATAATATATAAGTGATCCTTAAATTAAATACTATATATTTTAATAAGTTAAGGGAAAATTGAGAGAGAAATGTTAAGGGAAATTGAAAACTGAATTTAAAAAAAAAAATGTAACACATATAAGTGTGATGATGAAATGCATACTAGCATTCAACAGGTAAAGATATGTGCATCAGGAATTCAAGGTTAATTTTAGGTTCCATGGTAAATTCTAGGCCACTCCCAATAATATGTCTATAAATAAATAAACAGAGTGAAAAATGATGACATACCTCAGTGCTTTTGAAAAACGTGCATTATCAATCTCCCAAGTTCACTTTAAGTTCTGATAATTTATACTATAATCATAAAAACAAAAAAGTAGCAATTTTATAAATTCTGATATATATCATTTATTTGATGTTCTTGTGTCAATGGAGAGTAGAAATACTACCTATTACTCTGCCAATAATATACCTATGAGTTATATTCTTCTGTAGCTATTAGATGCAGTATCAGTGTGGAGTCTTTAGGATGTTTCATGGTTTATATTAAATAAGCTTTTCTATGTGAAATTTCTTGTTTGTTGACTGTTACTTGTATAAACCCTTGTTCATGACTATGACACAGTATCTAAGAGATACACAATTATATTTTTACATATTAAGAATAAATTAAATTAAAATTGAAAAAAGAAAAATCATAGTTCTATGAACTGTTTTTAATTACAATTGTATAATTATTTAATCAGAATCTTTTACTACACTTCCTTTGATAATTATAATTTCCTCCTTTTGATGTGGTTGTGTAGCACATTACATAGATGTATGTTTTAATGTAAAACAAACTGATCATGTATGAACTAACTCTACAGTGTAGATTCAATGACATTTTGTTTTGCCAATATTTTGTGAATCATTTTATGTTTATTTCATCTGAGATTCACATAAAATTTCCTTTTAGTACACAGCCATTTCTAGAATATGTAAACAAAATGTTTTTAGACTCATTAAATCAGCTGAGAATTATACTTTTTTGCCATTATTGAGAGTACTAGTTTGTGTAATAATGGAATTACTGATTTTCTAAATGTTGCTAAAACAATCAATGACAAAATGGTAAAAACAAAAATGTATGCTCTTTACAATGTGTGTATATGCTGAGATACTCTGCAGGTTTTAAGTTTTCAATTTTGTAATTATGATGTGAACCAATTTCTTAAGATGAATTTCTTCCTGTGCATATCAAATGTGTATTTAATCTGTGTACTTGTCCACCGGGCAGTTTCTACTGAATAAGTACTATAGAACATACTTATATACATCCTGTCAAAATAATGCATACTATATATGTCAGAAATTGTCAAAAGATGGATTCACTTATTTTTAGTGATAAAATAAAATATGTGTACAAAATTATTAGATTATGTAATCTTTTAAGATTACAGTCAACAGGAATATCCATATGCTTCCATACTACCGTATAGCAACTACAACTTCATTTAGATTGGTGTCATCAAATTAACTCATTCTACATATCTTTACTTTTAATCTATCTAAACATTTACATTCAAAGTCAGTTTTTAAACATATACTTGGATGTTGCTTAAATTGATTATAACAATTTTTTTATTTCGTAACAATCTCTTGATTTTGTACCTTTTATGTTTATTTTGTATTTGTTGGCAATTGCTTGATTCTCTCATTCATTTACTTCATTCTCTGGTTTTAAGTGGAAATGATATTTTTGTTTTCTCTAGGTTTATTTGTTACACACTAATAACTGATTTATATTCAATTTAGTCTTCTGTGGGGAGTTGGCGAGACAGCTCAAAGGTTAAGAGTGGTTACTATAAGGAGCTCTCTTTTGAGTTGCTGCTCAGCATTGTGCAAGAGACTCCCCAAACAGTACAAGATATTGCTATTGCCCTTCTTTGCTCCAGTGGTAGGATGTATGTTCCTATTGCTGAAGACATCATTCACTTCAAACACAGGACCCAAAGGAACGTGACCTGAATGCCTCCATGAACAACTATATTTCATAGTACCAGATAACATCATGTAAGTTTTCAGTTCTACCCAGGTGTTATGCTATGAACCACAACAATGGACAGGATAACCCACAGGGTGCAATAGTGGCACACAAACCTTAGTGGTAACTAACTGTTCTCTAATTTTGTTTATGAACTCGTTAAACAAAAGGAGGGGGGGAAATCATGCATGGCACCGGAAACCTAGCCAGATATTCAGGGCTAATGAAGTCATGGATCTTAGATCAGAACCTATTACCATCACTTTACTAAAATAGCATAATCCCTAACTACACACTAAATATTTGTCCTCATACCAACAGATAAGTGTAGTACTCAAACGTCATCAAGGAAACATAACTTTGCAACAGATGGAGATCATTACATAAAACTACAACCAATTAAAATGCTGAGTTGTGGAGCCCATTCCCAATGGATGTATCCACAAAAAAAATTCACCAGCTATGGCTCAGTGAATGTTGCAGAAGAGGGCATGGAAAGATTATAAGCAACAGAGGATCACAGAGTTTTCTTTGAGCCTGTATCCTCTAGTAATCTCAGAAAGTACGTCTATACATTCTTACCAATATGACCGCATGAATGCATCAACATGAGGTGAACAAGGGCCACAGCAGTAGACATTCCAAAGTAGAAGCAGAAAGCAAAAGAGGACCGAACCCTAAAAAAAAAAAAAAGAACTATAGGCAACTAAGGAGTGTTGAGAGCAGGAAAAGTAGTTTTCCCAAAGGAAGAGCATACCAATTAGCTATCCAATTCCAAAGGGTCAACCTTGAAAATATACATACAATTTACATTACACAGACTGACCAGATTGTATTTAGAAATGTGTGTGTATAATATATACATATATGTAATACAAACATATATAACAATACTTAATAAAAAAAAGAGGGAACAAATTTGAAAGAGATCAAGGAGGGTTATATTGGATGGTTTGGAGAAAGAATAGAGAAAAGAGGAGTGATTTAATTATTTATAATCTCAAAAATAAAAGAAATAAAGACAACAACAAAGACCCATGTTTGGTTTCCTGCCCACATTAGGCCACTCATCACTTCCTGTAACTCTAGCTCTGGGATATGGATAGCTTCTTTTGGCCTCTGCAGGCACCTTCATGTATCTGGCAGGTACACATTAAAAAAATTAAATTAAAATAATATTGTCATAATTTTGAGAATTATGTCTCCATTTATTCTCTTACATATTTAAAATAGAAGTTAAGGGAATATGTCCTAATTATGGTTTATAATTTTATTTTACACATCTTGATATTATTTTCACTTACTTTTACTTCAAAATAGTTGGTCATTTTCCATACCAAACTGTTAATTGGTCCACACATTTTTGTACAAAATTATGGATTTTCAACATGAGCTAGTTATGTGTATCATATACTTTGTTAGTACTCATTTCCCTTTGTCCTTTGTTGTGCTTCCCTCCCTCTTTTTCACTACCAAAATCATACTACAAAAGTTGATTTCATGAACATTTATGTATTGATGTCTCTGTCTTATCCAGAGTCAGATTCCAATGAGTATATAATTCAGGAGTTGTCTAGATATTAATACAATGCTGTCTTTCACTTTTTGAGGTATTTCCATAGTGGTTGTGACCACAAACATGTTAAAATGTGTTACCACAAAAATAACATGAAAATACTTATATTTTTGTACCAAAAATACTTAAGTATATGGGTAGCCCACCAGTTGATTGTGGCATAGTAGAAGTGGTGATAGATAGCTCTGTCTTAGTCACTGTTTTATTGCTGTGAAGAGACACCATGACCAAGCCAACTCTTATAAAGGGAAACATTTAATTGGGGTTTGTTTACACTTTCAGTGGGTTAATCTATTTTTCTCATGGAGGGGAGCATGACAGCATGCAGAAGACATGGGTTTGGAGCAGTGTCTGAGACTTTTACATCCTGATTTGTATGTAGAAAAAGGGGGAATGGAGAGAGAGAAACCAGTATGGGCTTTTGAAATCTCACCCCAGTGATATACCCTTCTAATCCTTCTCAAACAACCCATTCCCTAATGATTAAGCATTCAAATGTATGAGTCTGTGGGGGGTCGTTATTCTCATTCAAACCACTATAAGCACTGAAAACAGAACTTGGAAGATTACTGTAGAAAGTTCTGACATTCATAACCAAGGGTAACAAGTTTCATCTCTACAGGTGAATGGCTGCAAAAAAAAGTAGTGATAAGAACCTAGGAACCTTGGAGTAGTTTTGAAAATGGATATGAAGCTAACTGACTAGATTTTAGAAGTAGTTATATGGAAGAATTGATCATTTTTTAATGCTACTGAGAAAGAGGAAAGGTCAAATTGACACTAACATTTCAGTTTTGGTTAAGAAATGTTGATTTTACCTTTTTTCAATTTATCCACCATTTACTAGGTGACTCTAATACCCGAGGCTTTATTGTAATATAGGTTTCTTGCATTAAAATAGGAACTAGTCATCTTCTTCATATGATCCTAAATAGTGCTTGGTCAATTTAGAAAAGTAATTAGTTAAAACAAAGAATTATCACAAAAAATATGTGCCTGAGTCATAAATTTTATATTGTTTTGAAATATAACTGTATACAATTTATTTTTCTTGAAAGCATGACCAAGTCAGTTACACACACACACACACACACACACACACACACACACACACACACACACACGAGGATGATGATTATCCGATTAGTAACATTCTTATAATTCCAGTGATGAAAGGCTGAGGGGCCCCCAACTGGATCAGGCCCTCTGAATAGGTGAGACAGTTGATTGGCTTGATCTGTTTGGGAGGCATCTAGGCAATGGTACCAGGTCCTGGGCTCGTTGCATGAGTTAACTGTTTGAAACCTGGGACTTATACAGGGATGCTTGGCTCAATCTGGGAGGAGGGGACTGGACCCGCCTGGACTGAGTCTATCAGGTCGATCTCAGTCCTTGGGGGAGGCATTGATCTGGAGGTGGTGGGAATGGGGAGCGGGCTGGGGGGAAGGGGAGGGAGCAGGAAAGGGGAGAACAAGGGAATCTTAGGCTGTTATGTAGAACTGAATAGTATTGTAAAATAAGATAAATAAAATAAAAAAAAATAATTCCAGTGATGACCAAGTCAGGATGATCATTAATTTAAGGTTAACCTTGAGTGTACAAAATATCTTGTCTGAAAGAATAAATGAATGAATGAATGAATGATTGAACGTAAAACTTTGAACTTGGTATTTTCTCACTATATTATTAATGCTAGTGAATTAGTAGAAAATGATCCTTTCACCTGTTAGTTATTGTCAGTTTCTAAATATTACTTGAGTTTTAATTAACCAAAAATTTATGTACAATGTGTTATTTGAAATATGTGTTTATGCTATATAATAAATAACTAGAGATAATATATATATATATTACTTTGTATACTTTTTATGAGAACACATCTCTGTTATCAATATCCAAGAATATAGTATATAATTCTTTTTTATTCATTTTACATACCAATCAGAGATCCCTCTCTTCCCTCCTCCCACTCCTCCAACCTCCCCCTCCCAACCCATGACCCATTCCCTCCTACAAGAAGGTAAGGTCTCCCATGAGGAGGTATATTTAGTAGAGGCAGGACCAAGCCCCTTCCCTGCCTCAAGGCTATGCAAGGTGTCCTATCACAGGCAGTGGACTCCAAAAAGTCTTTTCATGTCACCAGGGATTGATTTTGATCCTACTGCCAGAAGGCCCCATAAATAGATCAAGCTACACAACTGTTTTGCTATGCAGAGGGCCTAGTCCAGTCCCATGCAGGCTATACTGCTAGTGATATGAATTTCATGAGTCCCCACTAGTTTGGTTTGGTTGTCTCTGTAGGTTTCACCATCATGATCTTGATGCCCATGCTCATAGAATCCCTCTTCTTTCCCTTTGACTGGACTCCTGGAGCTTGGCCTGGTGTTTGACTGTGGATCTCTGCATCTGCTTACATCCATTACTGGAGAAAGGTTCTATGATGACAGCTAAGGTATTCACAAATCTGATTACTGGGGTAAGCCAGTTCAGACACCCTCTCCATTATTACAAGTATTCTAACCTGGGGTCATTCTTGGAGATCCCTGGGAACTTCTCTACCTCCTGGTTTGTCTCTATCTCCATGATGTCTCCCTCTATCATGGTATCTCTTTCATTATTCTCCTACTCCATCCCTGCTCCAGCTCAACTATACCATTCCCTTATGTCCTCATCCCCAATCCCGTGCCCTTCATCACCCACTATAGATCTTTACTATAGTGGTATAGTAATAAAAACAGCTTAGTATTGGCATAAAAACCAACATGTGGACCAACGGAATCAAACTGAAGACCATGATATTAACTCACACACCTATGAACACCCGGTTTTTGACAAAGAAGCCTAATCTGTACAATGGAAAAAAGAAAGCATCTTCAACAAATGGTGCTGGCATAACTGGATATCAACATGTAGAAGACAGCAAATAGATCCATATCTATCACCACACACAAAGCTCAAGTCCAAGTAGATCAAAGACCTCAATATGAAACCAGTTACACTGAACCTGATAGAAGAGAAAGTAAGAAGTAATCTTGAACACATTGGCACAGGAGACTACTTCCTAAATGTATAATACCAGTAGCATAGACATTGATAGCAACAATTAATAAATGGGGCCTCCTGAAACTGAGAAGCATCTATAAGGCAAAGGAAACAGTAAATAAGACAAAATGACAGCCTTTACCAACCACACATCCAATAGAGGGATGATCTCCAAAATATATAAAGAATTCAAGAAACTAGATATCAAAATAACAAACAATCCAATTAAAAATGGGCTACTGAGCTTAAATGAGAATTCTCAACAGAAGAATATCAAATGGCTGAAAGATATTTAAGGAAATGCTCAATATCCTTAGTCATCAGGGAAATGCAAATCAAAATGATTCTGAGATAGAATCTTAAACCTAAGGAATGGCTAAGATGAAAAACACTGAAGACAGATTATGTTGGAGAGGATGTGGAGCAAGGGGAACACTCCTTCACTGTTGGTGGGAATGCAAACTTGTACAGCAACTTTGGAAATCAGTATGACCTGACGACTTCTCAGAAAATTGGGAATCAATCTTCCTCAAGACCCAGCTATACCACTATTGGGCATATACTCAAGGAATGCTCCATCATACCACAAGGACATATACTCAACTATGTTCATAGCAGTATTATTTGTAATAGCCAGAATCTGGAAATAGCCTAGATGCCCCTCAACTGAAGAACGAATTAAGAAAATGTGGTATACATACACAATGGAGTAGTAGTCAACAGAGAAAAACAATGGCATCATGAGGTTTGCAAGCAAATGGATGGACCTAGAAAATATCACCCTGAGTGAGGTAACCCAGACTCAGAAGGCCCAATATGATATGTACTTACTCATAAGTAGAGACTAGATATAAAGCAAAGGATAACCAGACTGCAACCCACAGCTCCAGAGAAGCTAGCTAACAAGGAGGACCCAAAGAGGGATGCATAGATCACCCTGGGAAGGGGAAATAGTATAAAATTCTTAATTATGGTCATGAAATCATACTTCTCTTAAATTTATGCTTCTACCCTGAAATTTCATATACATTGGAATACATACTACACATATAAACATATACATACACAAACACATACACATACAAAAATGCATATAAATTTCCAGGCCATCATCCCTTAGAATATTGGGGTTGCATACTGTATTTGAAGGCCTGTCTGTCTGTAGGGCATTCATTCAGGTCTTGTCTGACTGAATTAATGAATGAATGATTAAATGTGAACTTTGAACTTGGTATCTCACCATTATACTACTGATGTTATTCAATTATTAGTACAATGTTCCTTTCACCTATCAGTGTTGTCAGTTTTTCAATATTACTTGAGTCTTAATTAACAAAAATTAGTGTATGCACAATGTGTTCTCTCCCTGATCTCTTGCTTTGAATTGTCTTTCTTATGTTAAGAAGAAACATTCTGTTTTGACTGCTGCAGGTCAAACTGTGATGTGACACCAGAGATCAGGAGGGTTGCATTGCTTTTGCAAAGATATGTCTAGTGCTGGCAAGCTCACGGTAAATGTTTTGATGATGTGCTTGTTCTAATTCCCTGAAGCTATTGGTTTAAAGGAACTAAGACTTCCTCTAAAACTCTATAGTTTAATGAAGTACTTCACAGTTTACCTTACTAGACTTTTGACCTTAAAAAAAGAAATTTCTTATTTCCTATTCTAAATAATTCTTTCAACACCTATTTAAAAGTACCCATCCATCAGTGCCCTACAGACAGACAAGTCTTCAAATACAGTGTGAAACTCCAATATTCTAAGGGAATATTGGTAATAATTTATCACCATAGGCCAACTATACCTGCCTTTTAAATAACCTTTCTGTGGTAAGACATTTAGAGACCTGTTTTATTTTTCAAAATAGTAAAGCTAAAACTTCAGACTGATGAGAAGAGAGGAGACCAAGTTTTGGCTATGACCATGCGCTGAAGTTTGCAGAGCAACTTCATTGTGTCTTTGTTGCCTTGTAGAACATTGTCATTGTTAGCAATATGCCAAGAAGAGAGGTTTCAAGTATAGTCCAAGCTTTATTCATAGCCAGGATTCTTGTGACCACATGGAAAAAGAACGTGGTCAAGTGGTAACTACATTTTCTTTGAAAAAAAATGTAGTAAAGAAGTTCAACAGAGTGGTTGTCTGTAGATGGTGACAAAAAATATGGTTTTATAGATGATCAGAAGTTGGTCTAGGAACTGGGGGTAAGGCAACACCACCTGAAGGATACTGCTTCTTCTGTGTCAGCAGTGGGTACTGGAGTTAGTGGCATTCTTCAGGGATTGCTTAACCTCCAGTGGCTTTGCTTTGCAAGGTATCCTTCTCTGTCTCCATCCTTGAGTTCAATTTTGCCTACCTATTCATCAGCCGAAGTACTCTTCAAGACTCACTGGATCCCTGAAGGTATAATATCTTTTCAGTGCTTTCTGTGAAGTTCTAAAAACAACATCCACAAGCTGGGAGGGGGGGTGCATGCCTCTTTTCTGAGTACTTGGAAGGCAGAGCCAGGTGGATCTCTGGGAGTTCAAGGCCAGCCTGGTCTACAGAGAGAGATCCAAGACAAGCACCAAAACTACACAGAGAAACACTGTCTTGAAAAACAAACAAACGAAAAAAAAACAAATAAAAAATTCCATCTCTCCTTGTACCTTGGTAGGTACATCTCTCCTTGGACCCATATGTGCCTGAAGCTGTGTCTTATCTTCTTTTCAACATCGTAATTCTTGTCTCCAGCATCTGTCCTTAAACAACTCAACATCTGCAATAGATATCACTGCATTCTGCCCTTTCCTGAAAAACCTTGGCCCAGGCATCTGAGAAGCTGTGATTCTGTCAGTGATGCAATTCTACTACCTCAAGTCATCTCTGACTCATTCTGCTGCAAAAGCATTGTGAGGACTCAGAGCAAGGCTGGCTGTACTAGTATCAAAATATCAGTTGTTGCCTTTACATGCAATTCTAAGTCACCAATGTCTGTGCCCATTCTTCTGGTGTCAGTGCCAGTTTCAGAAACCATCAGAAATATTTGACAGTAGTGGGAATTATACCTGCACACTCCTTTCACACTGTAAATGTTATGAGAATGACTTCATTTATTTGCAGAATGCAGAAAATTCATTTTGTGTGTTTTGTATAATTAGCCATTGCAACTTCCATCTGTGTGATCTCTTGTTCTCATTAGACTTGTTCTAAAGTCACTGTTAGAAGAATAGTGACCTGCCACAGTAAGCAATTGGATGTAATGACTTATACATGGAACACACAAACCCAGCCTCCTTTTTCTTCACACATTTTTTCCTACAGAAATTATCTACACTGTGATTATAGTCTTCTTAATGAAATCACATCTTTATTTATGTGACATCATTCTTTTATGTTTTCTTCTCTCTCTCTCTCTGAGGTCAACCATATTTCCCACTCTTGGAGAGCCCTTTACTTCTGCCAGCACTTGAAAGTTTGTATTTCTGACTTCTGTCCTCTTTCCATTTGTGCTTTTACTCTTCCTCCTTTACTGTCCCTCTGACCTCCATGGCCCCCAGAACCACACATCTGAACACTCAGCTCAATGTTCTTTTCCCAAAACTGAGTTGTGTCTTATGCCTCCAATGGTTTGCCTCCTCTGCCACAATTTGCCATGTATGGTATGGTTCACCTGCCTCTTCTGTGGATGAATTTACTTTGACTGTAACTGGAAAATCATACAACAAATTATGATGATTGACATGCTAATTTGGTTATAATCTACTTCCATATGGTTTTCAGATTTGAGAAAGACTAAAAGAGGCCCTGTTTTGTCACAAAGTAGCCACAGAATAGATGCGGTCACACACAGCCAAGTTCAATGCACATGCATTCAGTCAATACACATATTGTGCTAAGTTGTGATCTGGAGATGGTGAGGGCAGCCATCACTAAGGATATGTGGACTCAGGCTTAAGCCCTAGAGTGTGGCAAATAGCATACAATTTCCTGAAGTCAGTGAGATCTTCAATTGTGGTGGTATTTTATTTGTGCTGAAATGTGATTTTATTTGTATGTTAATAAATAATGTTTCCTGGAGATCAGAGGTAAAAGCTAGCCATTAAGCAGAAGTCTGGTGGTGGTAGCACACACACTTAATCTGATCACATGGCAGGCAGAGTCTCTGTGTGGTTAAGGACACAGATAAGTGTGGTGACATGAAACTTTAACCCCAGTATCAACCACAGAGACCTGGAGGTCTGTATAGACAACCAGTGACTAGGTAGTCATTTGGTTGGGTTTAGAACCAATGAGAAGGCAGAACAGAAAGGCAATAAAAAGACGTCACACAGGAAGGTCTCTCAGGTGAAGGGACTGCAGCAAGTGGAAAGCTAAAAGCAGTCTTGGCTCTGCTGGTGCTCTGATATTTTAGGTTTTTAACTCTGTATTTGGCTCTGTGTTTCTTATTTACTAAGACTGTTTAGAATTTCATCTACAATCAATGGTATATGCATACTCTGCTGGATCACACACGTATGGCATGCTGTATGTGCATGTGCGTGTGTGTGTGTGTGTGTGTGTGTGTGTGTGTGTGTGTGTGTGTGAAGGTATTTCTGAATGTCTCTTGACTACCCTGAGAAGAGCAGGCTGTTCTCTGTGATAAGGGTAGGGCTATCACTTCCAAGGCCATGAATAGAAAAAATGCTAAGAGTGAGCTCTTGCTGCTGGACTGTGGGGGCTATAGCATCACATCTATTCTGCCCTTAGGATTTTGACTGAAACATCAACTCTTTTGGCCTCAGCATGTCAGTTTGAGGACCAGAACTTACATCTTCACACTTCTCTGGGAATTTCCAGGTGAGACTTCAGGACTTTTCAGGCTTCAAAATCACTGAGACAATTATTTATAATAATCCAATTATTTACAATAATTTTTTTTTATTTTTTGGAGAGTCCAATTACAGTTAGCTACTTCTTTTACTAATTTCACCTACAAAACCTATCTTCTGGGGAATTACTTGTAATCAGCATCCTCTGAACTTCACTTTTCTATGTCTACACTTAATGAATTTTAGCACTCATGTGGATCCCTATATCTATGAACATTAGCAAGGAAAGAGTCCCATCATTTGTAGCTCGAGTTTTCCTGCCTTGCCCACAGTCAGGACAAATCTTTGTCAGCTGCCAGTCCCACAGCCGCTCAGACCCAACCAAGTAAACACAGAGACTTATATTTCTTCTAACTGTATGGCAATGGCAGGCTTCTTACTAACTGTTTTTATAGCTTAAATTAATGCATTTCCATAAATCTATACCTTGCCACCTGGCTCCTGGCTTACCGACATTTTCACACGCTGCTTATCCTGGCAGGCGGCTGGCAGTGACTCCTGTCTTCCTGTTCTTTCTTTTCTCCTCTCTGTTAGTCCTGCCTATACTTCCTGCCTAGCCACTGCCAATCAGGTTTTATTTATTAACCAATAGAGCAACTTGACATACAGACCATCCCCCAGCACAGCCAAGTGCAGATCATCTCAGACACCTGCACTCAGGCTGGTGTTCCTAATCATCCTCTATGCGGACCTGCTGGGTAAAGCCACGAGGAACCCGAGAACGGGCTCCCACAGGACATACAGAACATCCCACAGCAATCATTATCTTGGATTTTCCTATTTCTCTTCTACAGCCAAAGTGATTCTTGGCAGGAAGCTCTGAGACATCAAGGATCTGTACTCCTTCTTCTACTCCTGCCTTTTTAAGACCAGAGATAATCAATGCTTATATATGCAATCTGTTCACTTTTTCTTTTCTCTTTGTCTCTCAGAATGATTCTCTAGAGAATAATTCAAGTTACTTGTGCTACCAGTATTTTTCTCTAAGCATTAGTCTGTATTATAGACATACCACATTCCAATCATCAGTCATTCTCTGTCGTACAATTTCCTCTGAATTGAAACATTCCCTTCTGGCAAAGGGAAGGAAGCTAACAGGACTCAGAAAACTGAGAAAACTTCAGAGGTGTAGGAGCCCAGAATGTCACAACATTGACAAGACCTGTCCCCAAGGCCATATTAAGTAATCATAGTCACTGGGGAGAGGAGACTAGCTTTGAAGGAGCTGACTGAAAGTTGTGTAAGGAGCTCCAGGGATGCAGCTTTGATGAGTCATCACCTTTGCTAGCATGTACTTTCTGATGAAGCAGCTACCTTTGAGTCACCCAGATCATTGATAATCCCAGGAAACTCACTGGTTTACCATGCTAGGCCTGAGTGAAATGATACCTTTGGTCTGTTGTTCATCTCTCCCCAAGGCCTGTGGCATGTGAAGAGGCAATACAGTTATATGACATATGATAAGCTTAAGAATACTGAGTGGTGGAGGAACATTGATAAAAGACAGTTGGCTGACTCCCAGCAGCAGTAAAAGACTAGGGAGCACAGGGCTAATACCAACTGAAGCCAGCATAGGGCTGCCTGCCACTGTGACTCAGCTCTAACTGACATTTGTTCAATGCTGATGACCTTGGGCCCATTGCATGATAGACAAGTTATACAAGTGCTGTACTGTGAGCTCTGGTCTCCCAATCCAGATTGCTGTGCAAACTACATGATGTCCACAAACTGTAGTAGCTTTTGAATCTCATTTGGCTGAAATGGATCAGAAGGAGGGTAATGAGAGGCTGAACGATGGATTGTCACCTTCCTGGAAGGAATAGAGCAGTTCTGTTAGCAATGGACATTTATGTTCTATAAACTCACCCACCTGCATGGTAGAGTACACTGTCACACTGAATGTAAATAGGAAGGAAACTTAAGATTCAGAAAGGCAAGAAATAAAATGATGTATAGAAGAGAATATTATAAGTATTAAAAGTTACATGCAGGAAAAAATGGTGAATTAATTGGAAAGATGAGTCCAAAACAATGAATAGTGTGTGTTGTTTATGTTGCTGAGGTAATGAGTGTGATGTTTGTCAACCATGACAAGAATACTTCACCATCATGTTGGGAACTACAAAGTGTATCAACTCAGCATACCATGAGTAGGGAAAAATCAATAATGACTTAAAGGAGACTTTCCTTACCTGAATCTGAAGTGCTAGTACAGGAATTGGTTTCTATGATGTGGTTAGATGTGGAAACTGTTAAATCCAGAGCTGTGACTGAAATAGAGATTCTGTGCTCAAGATATCTGGTGGGGGTGGTGTAAATAAAACGTTGCAGTCATTTTCAACACTTAATTATACTATGTTCCCATTCTATCACACATAAAATGAACCAATTAAAATGAGAGAAAAAGAATATACTGAATATCAATAGGTAAAATGTATTAAATACCGCATTTTATTCTCCTCTTCCCCAAAATATCTAGTATTAATTTCAAGCAGATTCCCAGAGGAGCCTCTTTGGACTGAAAGACTATCCTGTCAAGTTGTCTTGCTGTGGGGTGACAAAACCTCACAATGCTTTCTCTTTCTCCCTTTGATCTATGCCAGGGACAGCATATAAGATTGCTGATGTGCTGCTAGCAGAGATTGGAGAAAAGTGGACACAAGATTGTGAACCATCAACCCTCTGTCCATTCCCCTCTGTATCTTCTGCTTAGCATGCTTCTAGAGGGCCAATGCAGAAATGTTTATATGTCTCAAGGTCATAATTTATGGCATGCACATGTCATGTTCTCCTCCATATAATTATTTCTTGTAATGCTAGTCTTTTTCTTCTATCTGATTTTCATGTTCTGTGTTCCTAGATCAATGGTGATTTCTGTGATACAAGAAAGGAGTGAAGTAAATTTCATGGGGAATTTTACAGAGATGATCACCTAGGCTGGGGTTAAAGCAGTTATGTAGGTCATAGGAAAGAACCTGCTGTCTTGGGAAGATTTTCAGGCTTGGATAAACTACCGAATGTGTGGTCAACTATAGCACATGACGAATAATTCAGATTCTGAGGATATTCCAAAGGCATTGTGTAAAACTTGAGACCCTAAGGGGTATTGACTGAGGACTGTGGATGGAGTAACATGTAGATGGGATGACAAAGTAGAAGTGTGGGAACCTAGAATAGGAGGAAAATGGTGGCCTCCATCAAGAAACAGAGATGGCAACTTTAATCCTTTTATTTTGATTCCTCCTGAAAGAATGTGGAGACAATGTGGCAATGGTTGGAGTTTTTTTTGCTGCAAGTTTTATTGGGTTCCTAGATTGAAAAGCGCTGCCAGGAAATGAGAACTTAATTTCATAGAAGCTCTGAAAATTGGATCAGGCCTTCCTTGGAATTGTTGGGATATAGAAGGACAAATGTTGCTGACGTGCAGGGATAGATTTCTTCTCTGAGGTCATTGTGGCCCACCAGTCACAGGGCTTGGTGTTTGCAGAAGACTAAGGAGGAACTTAGGTGGCTACAGGGGTCTTGAGGTCGGAACAGGCTGTGTGAGAAGGAAATGACTGTCTGGTACATTGACCATTGTTCTTATTTTTACCATTTTTGGGAAATTGCATGTTGCTAGCCTCTGGGTCAAGTGCTCAGAAGATTGTATCATCATTAATAATAAAAATAGATTATGTTTGCTTTGGTGTTAAGTTTGAGATAGTTCCTGTGTTTAGTAAAAGATAATAAAGAATATATTGGTGATTTTCTAAGAATAACCTTTGGAATCATAAGAACATTCTGTATTGGGTGATTTCCCCTTATTTTTCTGTTTCCCCTTATGATAATAAAAGATGGAAGTTACCAAGGCAAAAGCAGAAGCTAAAGAAGCTGTAACAAAGAAGCTACTTAGCAGACGCTTGCTAAGGAGAAGCTTTGGCCAGGGCCTAGCCACAAATGTTTGCAGTGGAATCATGAATGAAACGGATGCTGCTCCCAGTTTCTGGCTCATTCTCATCATGTTGGTGACTGCGGTGATGCTGCTACATGGGACGAAGGTTTTACTGCTGCTTGTTCAGAGAAGAATTGCCAGGACCATCATGTTACAAGAAAGCATCAGCAAAGGTCAGTTTGGAAAAAAATTGGCAAGACAAGGTGGGGAGAAATTGCTGTGAAGATATTTTCTTCTGGGGAAGAACCTTCGTGGTTCTGACAGACAGACATTTATCAGACTGTGATTCCTCCAAATCACAGAGGAGGAAAAAAAATTCTGCAGGGAACCAAGACCACGTGTAACAGCAACTTTGAAATCTTCAAAAAGATGACAAGATCCCACAACAATGATTCCACATGGATTATGATAAAGTCATTAAGCTGATTAACACCACCAAAATATCGACTTTGGACTACAAACTCCTCAGGACAATTTTGAGATGGCTAGCTGAGATGATTGAGCCTGACAGGCTACTTGAACAAGGACTTGAAACAAGCCCTGCACTTCCTCATTATGCAGAGACTGGACAAATGACACAGGACTTGACAATTAACCCAAAAAAATTCTTTTCAGGATTTCCTAAAGATGTCTTCACCCTCAGACAGCAGAAAGTAATTTTAAGAAAATGATGCCCATATTCCCAAGAGGTGGGATGGGAGGTTTTCTGGTCATTTAATGAGTTATGGATATTGTCATTTTTTATGATGATTGGTTACAAGTTGTTAATTGTTAACAGTCAGGAAAAAAAACTGAACATGGGAATTAGATTCAGAGGTTTTATTTAAAAAAAAGGGAAAAGAATGAAGAGAATAGAGATATGAGGTTGATGATTGACTCTACTCTGAGAAAAAAGATAAAGAAATAATAGGGCAAATGGGTAGATCATTGAATCTACTCTAAAACGGAAAAAGGGGAAGATATAAAAATGACAAAGTTAGATTACTGAATCTATTATGAGAAGAAAAAAGAGAGAATGTGGATATGATAAGATAAAAAGGTCAATTTTTGAATCTAATTTTAAAAAGGAACTACTTGTTTTAAATAGGATAAATAATGAAATTATTTTTGTCTGAGTTTATCAATGATACTGTACTGGACATTATATATATAATGGAGTTTTTATCTGAATCTGTCAAATGTTAATGGACTAGACATTGTTAATGTAATTCTTGACTGTATATATTGTATATACTTATTGGATATAGATTTTCTTGTATTAGTTACAAGCTTTTTTAATTTTAGAAAAAAAAAAGAGAAATGTGGTGGTATTGTGTTCCCCAAATTATTGTGCACCCTAATAAACTTATCTGGGGTCAGACAAAAGAACAGCCACAATATTAAACATAGGGGATAGGCAGTGATAGCACACACCTTTAATTCTAGCATTCCAGAGGCAGAAATCTGTCTGGATCTCTGTGAGTTCAAGGCCACATTGGAAATAGCTAGGTATGGTGACACACACCTTTAATCCCAGAAAGTGATCCTTTAATCCCAGGGAGTGATGGCAGAAAACAGAAAGATATATAAGGCATGAAGACCAGAAACTAGAAGCATTTGGCTGGATAAGCTTCTAGGCTTTGAGCAACACACTTCAGCTGAGATTCATTCTGGATGAGGACTGAGAGGTTTCCAGTCTGAGGAAACAGGATCAGCTGAGGAATTGGCAAGATGAGGTGGCTGTGGCTTGTTCTGGCTCTCTGATCTTCCAGCATTCACCCTAATAACTGGCCGCAGGTTTGTTTCTAATAATACTTTTTAAGATTCCTGCTACAGTAACTGAAAACTAATACACCTTGGTAGCCTTTTTCTCCTCAGCACTCTGGTGCCTGGACAAACAAAGAAACACAGCATCATGCTGCTATATACTTTGTTCCTACTTTTCTCTTTTGAGATATGCAAACCCCAACAGAAATAGGACTAGTTCTCCAATCCACTTGAGAACTATGGTGGTATGTCATCCCTATTCTTGGTTCTCTCTCTCTCTCTCTCTCTCTCTCTCTCTCTCTCTCTCTCTCTCTCTCTCATGCATTTAAGGTTTTGAAGTTTTTTGTTCAGAAACAATGATATCCTCACAAGAAATTCCCAGATACGTTTAAGGAGATGTGCACAGTCATCCTCATATATCTTCAGTAGTGTCTTCAACATACCGTCTGGGTAAACTTTCACAACTAGAGCACTGGTGATGCTACAACTCACAGAATTTTACCATGTATGTGGACAACTGCTCCCCTTGCCTAATAAACCCGTATATGTGTGGTCATATTGTGTTCCCCTAATATTGTGAACCCTAATAAACTTATCTGGTGTCAGAGAACAGAACAGCCACTAGATAGACTTAGAGGCCAGAAAATGGTGGCACACTCATCTTTAATCCTAGCATTCCTAAGGCAGAGATCCATCCAGATCTGAGTTCAAAGCCACACTGGAGACAGCCTGGTATGGTGACTCATGCCTTTAATTCCAGGAAGTGATGGCAGAAAGCAAAAAGGTATATAAGGTGTGAAGACCAGAAACTAGAAGCTTTTGGCCTGGATAAGCTTTTAAGCTTTTGAGTAGCAGTTCAGCTGAAATTCATTCTGGATGAGAACTCAGAGGCTTCCAGTCTGAGGAAACAGGATCAGTTAAGGAACTGGCAAGGTGAGGTAGCTGTGGCTTGTTCTGCTTCTCTGATCTTCCAGCATTTACCCCAATACCTAGCTTCAGGTTTGTTTTAATTAATAAGATCCTCTAACAATTCGTGTTACATATATGATTGCTACACTTAGGGCCTGGGAAGTGAGCACACTGCACTAATATGAAACAAGATTATTTTCTACTTCAGAAAGCTTATTTATTGAAATCTTGACAGACAGAGGCTGTGGTTTCTGATAAGAAGCAAATTGCTGAGGAGTTCTGCACTGAGATTGAAAAGAACCAGATGGGACATAAATACTTCATAAAAGTAGCAAAGAAGTAAATTATCTTCAAGATGTATTTTATTATATCATAAAAGGGAAAAGGGATGAAGTACATTTTCACCAAGATGTAACATTGACTACATTAACTTTAGGAATTTTTACAGAGACATCCAAAATACTAGATAATAATGAGGATGAAATGCAACATAAGCTATGAGCAGTATAATAAGGGTATCCTCAGTGTAAGCCACTTGAGCCACATGAGTGGCCAGGCATCTCCCCTGAGGACCACCAACTGACAGGTTGTACCCACAAACTATCCTAGGGACTGAACCCAACCCCCTCAGAGTAAATTATCCAAGCTCTGGACTTAAAATCCCACCAATCCCCACCCTGGAAAGCATCACCCTGAAAAGTTCCACCAAGAAACTTTGTATTAAACCCTGCCTTATGCTCAGGAGAGAAACTGCTATTTCTTACCTAAGCAGATGCCTCTCCTCCTGTTATTTTTTCCCTCTCAATAAATCTCTTAGATGAGGTTTGTTGTGTGGTGTGACTTTGCAGTATTACTTGGCTCCCAACTGCCACGATAGCTTTCCATCCAAGCTGTAGCACATTTGGTGCCAAAACCTGGGAAAGGCTTTCCTAGTATCTTTGTTTTCACTCATGGGCCTAAGCTGCATTGGGACCCTATCCCTTATCTATGCTTTTGGCTCACTGATCACTCAGTACCCCATCCACTAGTGACAATTAGATAAGTTTTTCCTTTGTTCACTGTAAATATTTCTGTGAGTGTAAGGAAGTGACCACTGAGTGCTCATCACCCCTCTGGTACTCTTGGAGGCAGAGATAACCCCAGTCACAGTCTTTAAGGTGATGTCTGGCCCTCTTACCTGAACCCATCACTGCCCTCTTGGCACTGGAATCCTACTGTTTTCTTAGGCTAACTAGGCTATTGTTGCCCTCCCTGCCCTCTTTCCCATTTTCCCCTCATGTCCTCATAGATTTTGTGACTCTGTGTTCTGGCCCTTTCTTATGAATGAGAGACCCCCCTCCCCCTAGAATTCAGGTTTTCATCCTTGCCTTCTGGCCTCCACAAAATCCTAGTACCAGGAGACAAGTCTCTCCTCTGGCCTAGCCAGGCTAAGCCCCTGACCCCAGTTGACTGTAGTTGACAACCCACTGAAGTGCTTGGTCCTCTTTCAGTCCTCCCTGAGTGCTGGTGATACCCATGACTACAGGCTGCAGAGACATTTCATTCTCCTCGCTCATCCATGTCTCATTCCCCATTGAGATGCTTCTTAGAAAATCTAGCCTCTATACCTAGCACTCAACCTGAAGAGCTCTAAATTTATTCACTTTTACAATCAAATTTGGCCTCAACACCCCTTAGATAATCAATCCAAAAGGCAGCTTAATGTCACCCTAGATCCTAACATTATTTGGGTCATTTATAAATATTGTGAGAGGTCAGGGAAATGAAAAAAGATTCCCCATTCCCTATTTCCCTTTCTTTAATTCAAATCTTGTTTGTTTTTGTCTGGTCTCTCCTACCACCCATGGTGTAAATTTCCTGTCTCTTAATTTACTAGTTGATGGAACTGTATGGATTTTGCAAAGTAGGTACCAGTGGTTGGACCTAGAATGAGTGGGAAAAAGCAAAGGAAAAGGCCAGTTGCAACATACATATATCCTGCATATATGTTTCACTGTCTAGTACACCTCTCAGCTTGCTCCTGCAATGTCCTCTGCTAACTCTAAGCCTTTGTTCTCAGCTTACTCAATTCAGTTTTACAGGTATTCAGGTAACTTTTAGAAATGAGTGACATTGGATTGCTGTTTTATGCTCCCCCACTCCAATTCAAAGCTGGCTCTGTAGTTGGGATATAGCTCCCCCTCCTCTAGACCCAAGCATACTTACTTAAAGATTTTCTCTAAAATTTCTGTCCCATATCAGGTGATTCACCTGATTATGTGATAGAGAAAGGAGAGCAAGACAAAATAAAAGACAGACTATTCCCCATGCGGACTATTTCTATTCATCTCATACCCTTGGTTTGGTTTAACTCTCTATAATTCTTGCTAAGGTATGGATCTTACCTCATGATTTGTAAAACTATTGTGCAAACTTTTTGTACCTCAAGATTTGTAAGCATATTGGGTATGAATAAAAAACCTATAAATCTGTAATAAAAGGGTTGACTTAAAACTTGTAACATTGGAATAGATAATTAAAAATCAATATATAGGTCATCTTAAAGGAAACTTGTGCCTTGCTACCATCTTAGCTATTGCCCCACCCCACCCCCCATCAGAATGGAGGGAGCCATGAGACTAATAACCATCATTGCCAGGGTTGGAAAGGATGGATTATTCTAAATGGCTTCACTTTCATCTTGATTAAAAATGACCACATGGGGGACTGGCGACAGCCGACAGGGACATACAGGCCCAGCAGCAGCCCGCAGAGGTAGACAGGCCCGACGGTGGAGACAAGCAGACGCAGGTAGGCTGGCAGCGGTGACCCACAGAGGTAGACAGGCCCGGAGGCCATGGCCAACAGGGACACACAGGCCCTGCAGCAGCCAGGAGAGACATACAGGGCCGGCAGACCACAGAGGTAGACAGGCTCGGCGGTAGAGAAAAGCAGACGCAGGTAGGCCCGTGGTGGCAGCCCGCAGAGGTAGAAAGGCCCAGCAGCAGTGACAAGCAGAGGTAGGTAGGCCCGCGGTGGCAGCCAGCAGAGACATACAGGCCCAGTGGCCCGCAGATGCAGACAGACCCTGCGGCAGCCCACAGGGACATACAGGCATGGTGGTGGCCCACAGAGGTAGACTAGCCCAGCAGAGGCAGTCAGGCCCGGAGTGGAGGCAGGAAGGCACAGCATGCGGTGGCAGAAACACAGTCTCAATAAAGACCAGAAACAGAGTTATTATCCACGGAAGAGCTAGTGAAAACAAACTCTTAATCAAATGCTTGGAACAGGGATGCCTCTAACCCCAACACCCGGGGAAGAAGCTATCTCCATGGGACAGAAACAGAATGAATCTGAACACTCCATCTGAGGACAACCCAGGGCCCAGCTGCTGATCCTGTGAAACCCAACAACTTGAAGGTGTTGGTCAGACTACCCCACTCAGCTGAAAACCATTCGGGAGAGGATTCAGATGCCTACAGTTTGAAGTCTGAAGAAACAAGATCAGCTGAGGAGTTGACGAATGAAAAAATAGGTGAACTGGGAACACAGAAGAAGGTGCTGCCCAGACACCAAACCAGATCACCAGATTCATAAGGATATACTTCACCGACTGAGATCAGCTGCCCCTGAAAAAACAGCCCAATAGCACCAATTTAACCAAGAACTCCTACTAAACCAAGACTAAAAATTAGAACAAGAGAGGCACTCTCAGACACAGACACCACCTGCACTGAGCAGAGGAAGAGATGAGTAGATGCCAGTGCAAAAATATAGGCAACAACATAAAGACATATATGGCAACATCAGAATGTAGTGATTCTACACCTGCAAGACCTGAACATACCAAGACAGAAGAAACAGAAGAAATCAACACTAAAAAATGACTTTAAGATGATAGAGGCCCTTAAAGAAGAAATAAAACATTCCCTTAAAGAGGAAATAAAAACTTCCCTTAGGAAGGAAATGAAAAACTCCCTTAAAGAGGAAATAAAAACTTAACCCATCAAGAGGAAAAGAAAAACTCCATTAAAGAGGAAATAAAAAACTCCCTTAAAGAATTGGAAGAAGATTCAGGCCCAGCGGCGGCCCACAGAGGTAAACGGGCCCGGTGGCAGCGGGCGACAGGGACATTCAGGCCCGGCGGCAGCTGGCAGAGTCATTCAGGCCCAGCAGCAGAGTAAGCAGACGCAGGTAGGCCTGTGGCAGCGGCCCGTGGAGGTAGACAAGCCCAGCAGCGGCAGCCGACAGGGATATTCAGACCCGGCAGCAGCTGGCAGAGACATTCAGGCCCAGCGGCAGCCCACAGAGGTAGACGGGCCCAGCGGCGACCCGCTGAGGTAAACGGGCCCGGCGGCAGCGGCCGACAGGGACATTCAGTCCCAGCTGCAGCCGACAGAGACATTCAGGCCCGGTGGCAGCCCCCAGAGGCAGACAGACCCAGCGGCAGTTGACAGGGACATACAGGCCTGGCGGCGGCGGACTACAGAGGTAGACAGGCCCAGGGACGGAGACAAGCAGACTCAGCTTGGAACAGGGATGCCCCTAACCCCAACATCTGGGGAAGAAGCAATCTCCGGGGGTCAGAACCAGAACGAATCTGAATACTCCTTCTGAGGACAACCCAGGGCCCAGTTGCTGATCCAGTGAAACCCAACAACTTGGAGGTGTTGGTGAGACTACCCTGCTCAGCTGAAACACATCTGGGAGAGGATTCAGATGCCTACAGTTTAAAGTCTGAAGAAACAAGATCAGCTGAGGAGTTGACAAATGAACAAAACGTGACCTGGGAACACAGAAGAAGGCGCTACCCAGACACCAAACCAGATCACCAGAATCATAAGTATATAATTCACCGATCGAAATCAGCTGCCCCTGAAGAAATAGCCCAATAGCACCAATTTAAGCAAGAACCACTACTAAACCAAGACTAAAAATTAGAACAAGAGAGGCACTCTCAGACACAGACACCACCTGCACAGCACAGAGGAAGAGATGAGTAGACGCCAGTGCAAAAATACAGGCAACAACATAAAGACCTATATGGCAACATCAGAACCTAGTGATTCTACACCTGCAAGACCTAAACATACCATGACAGAAGAAACAGAAGAAATCAACCCTAAAAATGACTTTAAGAAGATGATAGAGGCCCTTAAAGAAGAAATAAAACATTCCCTCAATGAGGAAATAAAAACTTTCCTTAAAGAGGAAATGAAAAACTACCATAAAGAGGAAATAAAAACTTTCTTAAAGAGGAAATGAAAAACTCTCTTAAAGAGGAAATGAAAACTTCCCTTAAAGAGGAAATGGAAAACTCCATTAAAGAGGAAATAAAAAACTCCCTTAAAGAAATGGAAGAAAAAACGAACAAAAAATGGGAAGAAATCAAATCAAGCCAAGAAAAAGCAATTAAACAGATGAAAGAAACATTCCAAGATCTGAAAAATGAATTTGAGACAATAAAGAAAACACATGCTGAGGGAATGCTGGAAATAGAAATCCTGACTAAACGAACAGGAACTGCAGAAACAAGCATAACCAACCTATTGCAAGAGATGGAAGAGAGAATCTCTGACACTGAAGACACAATAGAGAAGATAGATTCGTCAGTCAAAGATAACACTAAAGACAAAAAACTCGTAACACAAAACGTCCAGGAAATTTGGGACACCATGAAAAGACCAAACCTAAGAATAATAGGGATAGAAGAAGGAGAAGAATACCAACTCAAAGGCACAGAAAATATATTCAACAAAATCATAGAAGAAAACTTTCCTAACCTAAAGAAAGAAATACCTATGAAGATACAAGAAGCTTTCAGAACACCGAATAGGCTGGATCCAAAAAAAAAAGTCCCCTTGCCACATAGTAATCAAAACACTAAACACACAAAATAAAGAAAAAATATTAAGAGCTGCAAAGGAAAAGGATCAAATAATATATAAAGGCAAACCCATCAGAATAACACCAGACTACTCAATAGAGACTATGAAAACTAGAAGATCATGGACAAACCTCATGCAGACACTAAGAGACCACGGATGCCAACCAAGACTATTATACCCAGCAAAACTCTCAATCACCATAGGCGGAGTAAACAAAATATTCCAGGATAAAACCACATTTAATCAATACCTGTCCACAAACCCAGCCCTACAGAAAGCACTAGAAGGGAAAATTCAACCCAAAGAAGTTAAACAAATCCATGAAAAATCAAGCAATAGATAATCCTACACCAACATACACCACAGAAGGACAACACAACACAACCAAAAAAATAACAGGAATTAACAATCACTGGTCATTAATATCCATCAATATCAATGGTCTCAACTCACCTATAAAAAGACACAGGCTAACAGAATGGATAAGAAAACAGGACCCATCCATAAGCTGCATACAAGAAACACACCTTAACTCCAAAGACAGACACTACCTCCGAGTAAAGGGCTGGGAAAAGGTTTTCCAAGCAAATGGACCTAAGAAACAAGCTGGTGTAGCTATCCTAATATCTAATAAAATAGACTTCAAACTAAAATCAATCAAAAGAGACCAGGACGGACATTACATATTCATCACGGGAAAAATCCACTAAGATGAAGTCTCAATTCTAAACATTTATGCTCCAAATACAAAAGCACCCACATTCATAAAAGAAACACTACTAAAGTTTAAAACGCACATCAAACCCCACACATTAGTAGTGGGAGATTTTAACACACCACTCTCACCAAAAGATAGATCTACCAGACTGAAACTTAACAAAGAAATAAAGGACCTAACAAATGTTATGACTCAAATGGACCTAATAGATATCTACAGAACATTCCATCCTAACACAAAAGAATATACCTTCTTCTCAGCACCCCATGGAACATTCTCAAAAATTGACCACATGCTTGGACACAAAACAAATCTCAACAGATACAAAAAAAATGGAATAATCTCCTGTATCTTATCAGACCACCATGCCTTAAAGTTAGAACTCAATAACAACAAAAATTATAGAAAAACCACAAACTCATGGAAACTGAATAATGCCCACCTGAAACATCAATGGGTCAAGGAAGAAATAAAAACAGAAATTAAAGAGTTCCTAGAATTCAATGAAAATGAAAGTACAACATACCCAAACTTATGGGACACTATGAAAGCAGTGCTAAGAGGAAAATTCATAGCTCTAAATGAACACATAAAGAAGATGGAGCAATCCCATAACAATGAATTAACAGCACAACTGAAAGCTCTAGAACAAAAAGAAACAAACTCACCCAGGACAAATAGACGCCAGGAAATAATCAAATTAAGGGCTGAAATCAACAAAATAGAAAACAAGAAAAAAATACAAAAAATCAATGAAACGAAGAGTTGGTTCTTTGAAAAAATCAATAAGATAGACAAACCACTAGCCAAATTAACCAAAAGGCAAAGAGAGAGCACACAAATTCACAAAATCAGAAATGAAAAGGGAGACATAACAACAGACAATGAGGAAATCCAGAGAATCATCAGATCATACTTCAAAAACCTGTACTCCACAAAAATGGAAAACCAGGAAGAAATGGACAATTTTCTGGATAAATACCACATACCAAAATTAAATCAAGACCAGATAAACCATTTAAATAGACCAATAACCCCTAAAGAAATAGAAACAGTCATCAAAAGTCTCCCAACCAAAAAAAGCCCAGGACCAGATGGTTTCAGTGCAGAATTCTACCAGACTTTCAAAGAAGAACTAATACCAATCCTCTTCAAAGTGTTCCACACAATAGAAACAGAAGGAACACTACCAAACTCTTTTTATGAGGCTACAATTACCCTGATACCCAAACCACACAAAGATGCAACAAAGAAAGAGAACTACAGACCAATCTCCCTCATGAACATAGATGCAAAAATACTCAACAAAATATTGGCAAACCGAATCCAAGAATACATCAAAACAATCATCCATCACGACCAAGTAGGATTCATCCCAGGGATGCAAGGATGGTTCAACATACGGAAATCAGTCAATGTAATACACCATATAAAAAAACTGAAAGAAAAAAAACCACATGATCATCTCCTTAGATGCTGAAAAAGTCTTTGACAAAATCCAATACCCCTTCATGATAAAGGTCTTAGAAAGATTAGGAATACAAGGAACATTTCTAAACATAATAAAAGCAATTTATAGAAAGCCAACAGCAAACATCAAATTAAATGGAGAGAAACTCAAAGCGATACCACTAAATTCAGGAACAAGACAAGGCTGTCCACTCTCCCCATATTTATTCAATATAGTACTAGAAGTTCTAGCTAGAGCAATAAGACAACAAAAGGAGATCAAAGGGATACAAATTGGCAAGGAAGAAGTCAAACTTTCACTATTTGCAGATGATATGATAGTATACATAAGTGACCCCAAAAACTTTACCAGGGAACTTCTACAGCTGATAAACTCCTTCAGTAAAGTGGCAGGATACAAGATTGCTGTGGGATGTTCTGTATGTCCTGTGGGAGCCCTTCTTGGGTTGTTTGTGGTGTTACCCAGCAGGTCCGTATAGAGGATGATTGGGACCATGGGCCTGAGTGCAGGTGTTTGAGATGGTCTGCACTTGGCTGTGCTGGGGGATGGTCTGTTTGTCAAGTTGTTCTGATTGGTTAATAAATAAAACCTGATCGGCCATGGCTAGGCAGGAAAGATAGGCGGGACTAGCAGAGAGGAGAAATAAAGAGACAGAAAGGCAGAAGGTCTCGCTGCAACTGCCGCCATGACCAGAGACGCTGAAGCCGCCGCCATGACCAGCAACATGTGAAGATGCCGGTATGCCACCAGCCACGTGGCAAGGTATAGATTTATGGAAATGGATTAATTTAAGCTATAAGCACAGTTAGCAAGAAGCCTGCCACGGCCATACAGTTTGTAAGCTATATAAGTCTCTGTGTTTACTTGGTTGGGTCTGAGCGGCTGTGGGACTGGCAGGTGACAAAGATTTGTCCTGACTGTGGGCAAGGCAGGAAAACTCAGGCTACACAAGATCGACTCAAAAATATCAGTAGCCCTCCTATACACAAATGATAAAAGGGATGAGAAATAAGTCAGAGAAACATCACCCTTTACAATAGCCACAAATAATATAAAATACCTTGGGATAACACTAACTAAACAAGTGAAGGACCTTTTTGATAAGAACTTTAAATCTCTATAGAAAGAAATTGAAGAAGATATCAGAAAATGGAAGGATCTCCCATGCTCATGGATAGGTAGGATTAACATAGTAAAAATGGCAATCTTACCAAAAGCAATCTACAGATTCAATGCAATCCCCATCAAAATCCCAACACAATTCTTCACAGACTTGGAAAGAAAAATACTCAACTTTATATGGAAAAACAAAAGACCCAGGATAGCTAAAAGAATCCTATACGATAAAGCAACCCTTGGAGGCATCACCATCCCAGACCTCAAACTCTACCATAGAGATATAGTAATAAAAACAGCTTGGTACTGGTATAAAAACCGACATACAGAACAATGGAATTGAATTGAACACCCTGACATTAATCCATGCACATATGAACACCTGGTTTTTGACAAAGGAGCCAAAACTATACAATGGAACAAAGAAAGTATCTTCAACAAATGGTGCTGGCATAACTGGATGTCAATATGTAAAAGATTACAAATAGATCCATATCTGTAACCATGCACAAAACTCAAGTCCAAGTGGATCAAAGACCTGAACATAAATCCAGTTACACTAAACTTAATAAAAAAGAAAATAGGAAGCACTCTTGAACGCATTGGCACCGGAGACCACTTCCTAAATAAAACACCGACAGCACAGACCCTGAGCACAACCATTAATAAATGGGACCTCTAGAAACTGAGAAGCTTTTGCAGGGCAAATGACACAGTCAATAAGACAAAAAGACAGCCAACAGATTGGGAAAAGATCTTCACCAACCCCACATCTGACAGAGGATTGATCTCCACAATATATAAAGAACTCAAGAAACTAGACATCAAAGCACTGAACAGTCCAATTAAAAAATGGGCTAAAGAGCTAAACAGAATTCACAAAACAAGAACTACAAATGGCTGAAAGACATTTAAAGATATGCTCAACATCCTTAATCATCAGAGAAATGCAAATCAAAACGACTCTGAGATACCACCTTACACCTGTTAGAATGGCTATGATCAAAAACACCAATGACAACCAATGCTGGAGAGGATGTGAAGCAAAGGGAACACTCCTCCACTGTTGGTGGGAATGTAAACTTGTACAACCACTGTGGAAATCAGTATGGCGGTTTCTCAGAAAATTAGGAATCGAACTACCTCAAGACCCAGCCATCCCACTCTTGGGCATATACCCAAGGAATGCTGATTTATACCATAAAGATACATGCTCAGCTATGGTCATAGCAGCACTATTTGTAATAGCCAGAACCTGGAAACAACCTAGATGCCCATCAACGGAAGAATGGATGAAAAAAATGTGGTACATATACACAATGGAGTACTACTCAGCAGAGAAAAACAATGAAAGCATGAAATTTGCAGACAAATGGATGGAACTAGAAAAAATCATCCTGAGTGAGGTAACCCAAACCCAGAAAGACAGTTATGGTATGTACTCACTCATTGGTGGATTCTAGATATAAAATAAAGAACAATCAGACCACAACCCATAGAACCATAGAGGCTATATATATAGCATGGAGGTCCCTAGGACGACTGTGGCATATAATAAATTTCAGTTTTACTCAATTATTGAAAAAAAATAACCAAATGAATGGAAACACATGAACTATGAACCAAAGGCTGAGGGGCTCCCAGCTGGATCAGACCCTCTGAATAGGTGAGACAGTTGATTGGCTTGATCAGTTTGGGAGGCATCTAGGCAGTGGGACCAAGTCCTATGCTCATTGCATGAGTTGGATGTCTGAAACCTGGAACTTATGCAGGGACACTTGGCTTAGTCTGGGAGGAAGGGACTGGACCTCCCTGGACTGAATCTACCAAGTTGAACACAGTCCTCGCGGGAGACTTGTCCTGGTGGAGGTGGGAATGGAGGGTGGGCTGGGGGTAAGGGGAGGGCGTGGGAGGGGGGAGAATAGGGGAACCCATGGCTGATATGTAGAACTGAATGATATTGTAAAATAAAAAATATATATCAAAAAAAAGAAAAGAAAAAACAACCAACAAAAAAAAAAAGAATTGGAAGAAAAAACGAACAAAAAATGGGAAGAAAATAGAAGAAAGCCAAGAAAAAGCAATTAAACAGATGAAAGAAACATTCCAAGATCTGAAAAATGAATTTGAGACAATAAAGAAAACACATGCTGAGGGAATGCTGGAAATAGAAATCCTGACTAAACGAACAGGAACTACAGAAACAAGCATAACCAACCTATTGCAAGAGATGGAAGAGAGAATCTCTGACACTGAATACACAATAGAGAAAATAGATTCGTCAGTCAAAGATAACACTAAAGACAAAAAACTCGTAACACAAAACGTCCAGGAAATTTGGGATACCATGAAAAGACCAAACCTAAGAATAATAAGGATAGAAGAAGGAGAAGAATACCAACTCAAAGGCACAGAAAATATATTCAACAAAATCATAGAAGAAAAATTTCCTAACCTAAAGAAAGAAATACCTATGAAGATACAAGAAGCTTACAGAACACCGAATAGGCTGGATCAAAAAAAAAGTCCCCTCACCACATAATAATCAAAACACTAAATACACAGAAAAAAGAAAAAATATTAAGAGCTGCAAAGGAAAAAGACCAAGTAACATATAAAGGCAAACCGCTCAGAATAACACCAGACTACTCAATAGAGACTATGTAAGCTAGAAGATCATGGACAAATCTCATGAAGACACTAAGAGACCACGGATGCCAACCCAGACTACTATACCCAGCAAAACTCTCAACCACCATAGGCAGAGTAAACAAAATATTCCAGGATAAAATCACATTTAATCAATACCGGTCCACAAACCCAGCTCTACAGAAAGTACTAGAAGGGAAAATCCAACCCAAAGTAGCTAAACACATCCATGAAAAATCAAGCAATAAATAATCCCACACCAACATACAACAAAGAAGGACAACACAACACAACCACAAAAAATAACAGGAATTAACAATCACTGGTCATTAATATCCATCAATATCAATGGTCTCAACTCACCTATAAAAGGACACAGGCTAACAGAATGGATAAGGAAACAGGACCCATCCATCTGCTGCATACAAGAAACACACCTTAACTTCAAAGACAGACACTACCTCTGAGTAAAGGGCTGGGAAAAGGCTTTCCAAGCAAATGGACCTAAGAAACAAGGTGGTGTAGCTATCCTAATATCTAATAAAATAGACTTCAAACTAAAATCAATCAAAAGAGATCAGGATGGACATTACATATTTATCACGGGAAAAACCCACCAAGATGAAGTCTCCATTCTAAACATTTATGCTCCAAATACAAAAGCACCCACATTCATAAAAGGAACTCTACTAAAGTTTAAATTGCACATCAAACCCCACACATTAGTATCGGGAGATTTTAACACACCACTCTCACCAAAAGATAGATCTACCAGACTGAAACTTAACAAAGAAATAAAGGACCTAACAGATGTGATGACTCAAATAGACTTAATAGATTTCTACAGAACATTCCATCCTAACACAAAAGAATATACCTTCTTCTCAGCACCCCATGGAACCTTCTCCAAAATTGACCACATGCTTGGACGCAGAACAATTCTCAACATATATGAAAAAAATGGAATAACCTCCTGTATTTTATCAGACCACCATGCCTTAAAGTTAGACCTCGACAACAACAAAAGTTATAGAAAACCCAGAAACTCATGGAAACTGAATAATGCCCACCTAAAACATCAATGGGTCAATTCAATGAAAATGAAAGTACAACATACCCAAACTTATGGGACACTATGAAAGCAGTGCTAAGAAGAAAATTCATAGCTCTAAATGCACACATAAAGAAGATGGAGCGATCCCGTACCAATGAATTAACAGCACAATTAAAAGCTCTAGAAAAAAAAGAAACAAACTCACCCAGGAGAAATAGACGCCAGGAAATAATCAAATTGAGGGCTGAAATCAATGAAATAGAAAACAAGAGAACAATACAAAAAAAAATCAATGAAACAAGGAGTTGGTTCTTTGAAAAAATCAACAAGATAGACAAACCCCTAGCCAAATTAACCAAAAGGCAAAGAGAGAGCACCCAAATTAACAAAATCACAAATGAAAAGGGAGACATAACGACAGACAATGAGGAAATCCAGAGAATCATCAGACCATACTTCAAAAACCTGTACTCCACAAAAATGGAAAACCAGGAAGAAATGGACAATTTTCTGGATAAATACCACATACCAAAATTAAATCAAGACCAGATAAACCATTTAAATAGACCAATAACCCCTAAAGAAATAGAAACAGTCATCAAAAGTCTCCCAACCAAAAAAAGCCCAGGACCAGATGGTTTCAGTGCAGAATTCTACCAGACTTTCAAAGAAGAACTAATACCAATCCTCTTCAAAGTGTTCCACACAATAGAAACAAAAGGAACACTACCAAACTCTTTTTATGAGGCTACAATTACCCTGATACCCAAACCACACAAGGATGCAACAAAGAAAGAGAACTACAGACCAATCTCCCTCATGAACATAGATGCAAAAATACTCAAAAATATTGGCAAACCAAATCCAAGAATACATCAAAACAATCATCCATCACGACCAAGTAGGATTCATCCCAGGAATGCAAGGATGGTTCAACATACAAAAATCAGTCAATGTAATACACCATATAAACAAACTGAAAGAAAAAAACCACATGATCATCTCCTTAGATGCTGAAAAAGCCTTTGACAAAATCCAATACCCCTTCATGATAAAGGTCTTAGAAAGATCAGGAATACAAGGAACATTTCCAAACATAATAAAAGCAGTTTATAGAAAGCCAACAGCAAACATCAAATTAAATGGAGAGAAACTCAAAGTGATACCACTAAATTCACGAACAAGACAAGGCTGTCCACTCTCCCCATATTTATTCAATATAGTACTAGAAGTTCTAGCTAGAGCAATAAGACAACAAAAGGAGATCAAAGGGATACAAATTGGCAAGGAAGAAATCAAACTTTCACTATTTGCAGATGATATGATAGTATAAATAAGTGACCCCAAAAACTCTACCAGGGAACTCCTACAGCTGATAAGCTCCTTCAGTAAAGTGGCAGGATCAACTCAAAAAAATCAGTAGCCCTCCTATACACAAATGATAAAAGGGCTGAGAAATAAGTCAGAGAAACATCACCCTTTACAATAGCCACAAATAATATAAAATACCTTGGGATAACACTAACTAAACAAGTGAAGGACCTTTTTGATAAGAACTTTAAATCTCTAAAGGAAGAAATTGAAGAAGATATCAGAAAATGGAAGAATCTCCCATGCTCATGGATAGGTAGGATTAACATAGTAAAAATGGCAATCTTACCAAAAGCAATCTACAGATTCAATGCAATCCCCATCAAAATCCCAACACAATTCTTCACAGACTTGGAAAGAAAAATACTCAACTTTATATGGAAAAACAAAAGACCCAGGATAGCTAAAAGAATCCTATACGATAAAGCAACCCTTGGAGGCATCACCATCCCTGACCTCAAACTATACTATAGAGCTATAGTGATAAAAACAGCTTGGTACTGGTATAAAAACCGATATACAGACCAATTGAATCAAATTGAAGACCCTGACATTAATCCATGCACATGTGAAACACCTGGTTTTTTGACAAAGGAGCCAAAACTATACAATGGAAAAAAGAAAGTATCTTCAACAAATGGTGCTGGCATAACTGGATGTCAATATGTAAAAGATTGCAAATAGATCCATATCTGTCACCAAGCATAAAACTCAAGTCCAAGTGGATCAAAGACCTGAAGTGA